>NW_027187361.1:6616243-6683376 GCF_028583685.1 Petaurus breviceps papuanus
GCTCTCCAGAATGGTTGGATCAGTTCACAACTCCACCAACAATACATTAGTGTTCCAATTTTCCCATATCTTCTTCAATATTTGTCATTTTCCTTTTTTGTCATATTAGCCAAGTTGATAGACAACCTCAGCTGTTTTGAATTGCATGTTTCTAATCTTAGAAATTTCTAAGAATCTAATAAAAATCTAAGAATTTCTAATTCTTAGAGCATTTTTTCACATGACTATGGATAGCTTTGCTTTCTTCATCTGAAAACTGACTGTTTATGTCCTTTGACCATTTGTCAAATGGGGAATGACTTGTATTCTTTTAAATTTTACTCCATTTTCTATATATTTGAGAAATGATGACTTTATCAGAAACACTGACTGGAAAAATTGTATCCCAGCTTTATACTTTACTTCTAATATTCAGTGCATTGATTTTATACAAAAACTTTTGAATTTAATGTAATCAAAATGATCCATTTTGCATTTCAAGATGTTCTCTATCACATTTGGTCATAAATTCTCCTCTTCTTCTGATCTGACAGGGAAATGATTCCTTGCTCTCCTAATTTGCTTTTGGTATCATCTTTTATGTCTAACTCATGTATACATTTTGACCTTATCTTTGTTTATGGTATTATAAGATGTTTATCTATGCCTAGTTTCTGACCTACTATTCCCTAGTTTTCCCAGAAATTCTTCTCAAATAGTGGATTCTTATCCCAGAAGTAGGAGCCTTTGAGTTTACCAAACAGTATATTACTATAGTCATTGACTACTACATTTTGTGTACCTAACTTATTCTACTGATCTACCTCTCTATTTCTTAGCCAGTATCAAGTAGCTTTGATTATTGCTGCTTTATAATGTAGTTTTAGACCTGGTATGGCTAGGCCACCTTCCTTTGCATTTTTTCATTAATTCCCTTTATATTCTTGACCTTTTTCTCTTCCAGATGAATTTTGTTATCATTTTTTCTAACTCTATAAAATATTTTTGATAGTTTAATTGGTATGGTATTGAATAAGCAAATTTATTTTTGTAGTAGAATTGTCATTTTTATTATATAACTCAGCCTACCCATGAGCAACTGATATTTTCCAATTATTGAGATCTGACTTTATTTGTGTGAAGGTGTTTTATAATTGTGTTCATATAGTAGAACACTAACTTTTATAGGCAAAAAAGCAGCATATGCCTTATCTAGTTACATACTAGTCAAAGATAATACTTGGTTTATAGATTAATATATTATACAAGAATTAATATTAACATAAAGTTATAAGACCATTTGCCATGAGTTATCCCCTTCTACCTCTATTAAAATTGCCATTATTTTAATGGTAATCTACCAATAAATAAATAAAAACATTAAAACTGTTTCTGAACTTAAGGTTGTATCTCTGATATGAAAAAAAATGTCTTTGATATTTATATAACTTGTATCTGAATGTCAAATTTTCTATTCAACTCTGGTTTTTCATCAAGAATGCTTGAAAGTCCTCTGTTCTACTGAATGACCATATTTTCCTCTGAAACATGATACTCAGTTTTTCTGGGTAGGTGACTCTTGGTTTTAATCTCAACTCCTTGGACCTCCGGAATATCATATTCCAAGCCCTTCGATCCCTCAGTGTAGAAGCTGCCAGATCCTGGGTTATCCTGATTGTGTTTCCACAATATTCAAATTGTTTCTTCCTGGCTGCTTGTAATGTTCTTTCCTTAATCTGGGAATTCTGGAACCTGGCTATAACATTCCTAGGAGTTTTCTTTTTGGGATCTTTTTTCAGGAGGTGATTGGTGGATTCTTTCAAGCACTATTTTGCCCTCTAGTTCAAATACATCAGGGCAGTTTTCCTTGAGAATTTCTTGGAGGATGATTTCTAGGTTCTTTCTTTATCACGGCTTTCAGGTAGTCCAATGATTTTTAAATTATCTCTCCTGGATCTATTTTCCAGGTCATGGTTTTTCCCATGAGACATTTCACATTGTCTTCTATTATTTTATTTGTTTGGATCTGTATAATAGCATCTTGATTTCTCATAAAGTTATTAGCTTCCATTTTCTGCAATCTAATTCTGAAGGAATGACTCTCCTCATTGAGCTTTTGAGATTCTCTTTCCATCTGACAAATTCGTCTTTTTAAGGCATTCTTCTCCTCATTGCCTTTTTGAGCCTCTTTTGCCATTTGAATTAGCCTTTATTTAAGGTGTTATTTCCCTCAGTCAGGTTGTTGACTCTCATTTAGTAAAATTTCTTGAATTGTTCTCATTTCTATTCCCAATTTTTCCTCCACTTCTCTTATCTGCTTCTTAAGGTCCTCTATGGCCTGTAACCAGCTCGTATTTTCCTTTGATGTTTTTGGTGCAGGAATTCTGACTTTACTGTCTTCCTCCTTTTCCATGCTTTGATCCTTTTTGTCCCCCAAATAGGAGTCTGTTGTTGGGTTCTTCTGTTTTTAGGAAGCTTAACTTCAAGTAAAAAAAATAAATAATGTCTAATGAAAAGTGGAAATAATTTTCAATTGTCTATTGCCTTATATTATTATCATAATTATGAATTAGTCCAAATAATACATTATATTTACATTTCTAATATATTTGAATGGCAAAATGATTTGCAAACAATGGTAAAATTCTATTGGACAAAATAAAATGGTAAAAATGGTGAATGAATGAAATAATTGTGAATGACTTTAAAAGGAACAATGTGGCAAACTTTTTAAAAGTGCTTACCATGTATAAGATTTTGGGCTGGCTATTGTGGAAATGCAATGACAAAAATGTAAAACAAAATTTCTGACCTTTTTTGGAAGGACCCAACAGACACAGATCAGTGTATATACCAATATATACCAGGGGCAGTGAGGTGGCACAGTGAATAGAGTACTGGCCCTGAAGTCAGGGGGACCTGGGTTCAAATCTGGCCTCAGACACTTACACGAAACTAGCCATGTGGCCTTGGGCAAGTCACAACCCCGATTTCCCTACCTTCCTCCCTCCAAAAAAAATGTAAAAATTAGTATACACCAAGTAATGTAATGGAATTTTAGGTGTTAAATTGCACCAGCAGCTTAGATATCAAGAACAGCCTTATACAGGAGGTTATGAGCTTTTAAGGAGACTAGGGATTCTCAGAGGTATACTTTATGAGAGGATGCATTCCTGATGGGGTACAGCCTGTGCCAAATGTCCAGGGTGGTTAATGGAATGTTGTATAGAGTAAAAAAGCTAGTAAGACTTTTCAGTGAAAACAGTAGGGTATAGGAAGGAGAGTGACACTTTTTTATGACTAAAGATGGTTGGGAGCCATACTGTGGGGGACTCTAAATGGCATGCAGATTTTTATTTTATCAGAAAACAAATTGTGGCTACTGGAGATTTTTGACTCGACATAATTGCTGTTGGAACGGTAATTTAACATGTAGTCAAGGGTGCACTGGACCCAGCTCTAACCCCCTTCTTGAATGTCATTCGGTAAATTTTCAGGTTTTTACAACTCAGGAATTAGCAAATGCTACATATCAGGGTTTGATTTATAGTTTTGTTGATTGTCTAAAAGTCCAAAAGTGATTGGGAAAATGTCAATACAGCAGATCAAACTTAAATATGTCATTCTTCCTTTTCCCCACCCCAGAGATCCAGTTGTTAAGTATTTTCCATGTTGCTGATAGTAGTATATTCCCTCTCTCTGTATATATCTGTGTGTACACATACACACACGTGTGTTTGCCTACTTATATGTATATGTGCACATGCATGTGTGTATGAAGTTTATAGCCAAAGACTGACCGAAAAAAGTATGAAAGTGCTATATAGATCTTTGCAGATGATTCAGGTACATAACTTAGTAGGAGAATTGGTAATAATGAATGGATATCAAAGTGTTTTAATCTTGGTTTACCATTGTGTTCCTATTTTTCTTCCTGGCTAAATGTGACTGAAGATTATATTCCCTTCCAACATAACTATATTTGCATTTATGATGAGTACAGGACTCGATGAATGTGGCTTTATGAAAGATATGTTACTAAAAGCATAATGAATAGAATTTACATGCAAAAACTAGACCATACTCACGGAGAGTTTTGTTTCAGCCTTCCTGGAATGGAGAATTTGGGAATAGATTTGTAGGAAGTAGGCTCTTTCAGGTGTGGCAGGAGGGGTAGGCTGTGCTGTGCAACTCAAAGTGGACTAAATATAGGAATAGTAAGGAAAATTATGAAGGGCAATCATTAGGCAATACATATTCATTTAGACCCACAACACAGTTTAAATTTTAGTCTCTGTCATTAACATTTTCACCATCATTTTCTTATATCTATACAATCAACAAAATAAATCAAAACTCTCATCCCTAGTTTTGCCAATTTCTGAGGTGTAAATGCTCACATTGATTTTTTTTTTTTGCTTTTGAGAGGGGGAAAGGTAGGGCAATTGGGGTTAAGTGACTTTCCCAAGGTCACACAGCTGGGAAATGTTAAATGTCTGAGGCCAGATTTGAACTTAGGTTCTCCTGACTCCAGGGCTGGTACTTTATTCACTGTGCCACCTGGCCATCCCAACATTGACTTTTTAACAAGGCTCTCTGGAGCCAGTTCAAGGTAACTCCAGATATCTCCTAGCTCTGTAGTCAGTGTCTGAAGTCCTATGGACAGTGCAAAACAAAAATATAGTTGCTTGTTATTAAGGGACTCTGTGCAAATCAGCAAGTACATCAATAGGACAAACTTCCTATTTAAATACTAGTGGGAAACAGAGGAAGAAGTGATCAGACTGGGGTTAAATAAGTCAGTTTTCATGTCCTCTAGCAGATAGGATGCTGGGCCTAGGTATAGAATCAAAATCAAGTTTCAGACTCTTACTAGCTGTGTGATTCTAGGCAAGTTATATAACCTCTGGTTGCCTCAGTCTCCTCAGTGTAGAATGAAGATCATAATAGCACCTATCCTGCAGGGTGGTTGTAAGGCTCTCATTAGATAATATTTGTGAAGTCCTTACCAAGTCTTGGCAAGTAGATGGTACTTTATAAATATTTGTTTCCTTCCTTCCTCATCCCTCTTTACTGTGTTGTCTCCTTTCCTTTCCACTTCTGGTTTCTCTATTTCCTCCTAACCAGTCATGAATCATATCAAATCTTACCCTCCACTTGTCAAACATGCATTTCCTCCTTACCTCTACCTCTTAGAATCCTTACTTTCCTTAAAATTTAAGGAATAAAATCACCCCAGCTACTGGGGGTTAATCAAAGAAAATTCTTTGGAGCAGTGAGTTTTTATATGAATCATGAAGGATAAGGAGAGAGAAAGAGAACCTAAAAGGAGAAAGGAAAGGGGAAAAATCTACTGGACAAGGAAAGGAATATATGCAACTGCATGGACACAGGGAACAGCGAGTTGTACAACACAGGCAAATATGCAGTTTGGTTTGTCTCAAGTACGAGGACATATAGAGAAAAGAGTAAGAGATTATACTCAAAAGATACAGGAGGAATAACCTCAAGTGCTAGAGAAGTCTCGATTTGATCATTTAGCTTAAAATTTGAAAATCTTACTTTTAGTTTAAAACTTTTAATGTTAAATATTAATTATGTGTTAACATTTCCTTTAACAGCTTTTATTTTTTAATAATTCAAATAGTTAACATTTATATGACACAATATGCTAGGTGCTTTACAATTATTATCTCATTTGTTCCTCACAAGAACTCTAAGAGGCAGGGGCTATTATTATACTCATTTTAGAGATGAGGAAACTGTGGCAAAGAGAGGCTAAGTGGTTTGCTCGAGGTCATACAACTAGTAAATATCTGATGTTAGATTTGAACTCAGGATTTTTTGACTCCAGACCCAGTGCTCTATCCATTGTACTGTCTAGCAGTCATGTTGGTTTTAGAGATGCTTAAGTTACAGCTTCCTCATAAAGGGCTCACAGAATGAAGATCTTTTGTGGCTGGAGAAGTGCACAGAGTGGAAGCAGGATCTTTTTTTGTGGTTTATATTTGCAATTCAACAGAATAAATATTGATCCTGGTTGGGGTCGTTCTTTCCTTTCTCTCTCAGTGACCAGGTAGCCCAATGTTGAAAGGAATGTGAAGGATGGGTCTGTGTAGAGAGAAGTTTGAGCTACTGGTTTGAAGCCCATGAAAGTAGTCAGTGACTCCAACTTGTCCTTTTCTGCTCTGTCCCCTTCACAAGCTGCTATTGCCTGGCTCCTGGGGGAACAACATCAAAGAGTCCCCAGGCTTCCCCTGGAAAGAAGCCTAGTTCCTATTTGCATATTCAATTCCATTGCCTTTGTGCGGTGGTGCTGATTCTTCCAAAAGCCAGCTGTCATTCCCCTTCCCTGTCTAGCAGCAGCAGGTCTGCCTGGCCTGGGCTCCCCTTGGGACCTCTCGCTCCTTTGCCTCAGTACTGCAGTACCTGCCCAGATACTTCCAGCTGTCTGTGGACATGTATGGTAGTTTGGGCCAGTCTCTGTCCATTCTCTTCAGCGATGCACTCTGACCTGGTTTCAACCAGCCAGAATTCCATCTTGATCTCTGGCAAAATCAAGCTCCATCTTTCGCTGGGTGCTGAAGTAGGGAGAAGAGAAGGACTCTCCTGAAGGTTGGCAGAGGAGGTTTTATCATTATCTTCATTCAGGGGGAGTGACTTTTCTGATGCTGAGCTCCTTCACCTTTCTGTTCTCCAGGGCTCTTCCTGCCCCTTCCCAGAGTGGGAAGCACCAAGTACACATTTCCCTGGGCATAAATCCTTTGAAGCTCAGCTTTAGGGAGCTTAATTTTTTTTTAAGTTCTAGCTTCTGTGAAAGTTCTGCTAGGATGTCTATCCTCAGATGACCCCAGATTCTCCTTAAACTTCCATTGCCTCAACTCAGAAAATAGCTGTTTAGTTGTAGTTAGAATCTTGCCTGAAAGCCCTTCATTTTCCTTCCTTCCTACCCTTACCTGTATGTTGGAGCACAGACACAACCAAGGGTGTAGTCCTAAAAACAAACAACCAAGCAAAAAAAAAAACCAGCCTGTGAACTGTTGGAGACCAGGGACCCTGGGCCCCAAGCTTATCTTCAGCCCATACCTTGATTTCCCTTGAAAAGGGACATCCAGGGCTTTTTTGTTTTTAGCTCTCTGTCAATGTAGGGCTCTGCTTTCAGAGTGGAGAGTGCTCTGTCCCAATTTTCAGGGGTTTTGTGCAGCTGTTTTTGGATCTATTTCTAGGCACCTGTAAATTTTTCTTGTAAGGTGGTATGATCAAAGGAGAGGTGTTTACTCCTCTCCTCGTCTGTACTCTGGCCTGTGACAGACCATAAGGACTCTTTTCTCCCTTGGAACTGAGGAGGACTCCCTCTCCATAACCACCACAAGCTCTGCCATGCCAGTGCTTCTCTTCATCCCAGGACTGCCACCAAGATTGTGACCCAGATCTAAGCATGGGCAAAGCAAGAGAATCCTGCTTCAGCACCATCAAAGAGATCCCTGCAATTGCTCTCTGGTCAGCAATATGATCAGTCTACCACCTGTGGGCCTGTAGCTCTGTAATGGAAAGGTTTTTTTTCTTTTTATTTTTTGCTGTTTTTCTGGATTGAGTTTTAGCTAATCAAGTGCCTTTGAACCTTGCCTTTGATTGTATGAAGAATCTTCGTTTGGAAACAGTATACATAATATTGCCCTTAATAGCCCTAAAGGATTTTGAAGATCTCCCCTGCCCTTTATAGGCTGAATGTAATTACAAGGGAGGCCATGGTAGGAGGAACTTACAAAAAGAGTGGAACAGGAAGGAACAGATAGGAGCATTAGCAGAGCTGGTAGCATGCAAAACTGAGAGAGAGAATGTTCGTGATGCTGGTGCTCTGTCTGTTATCTGTGTTACTTTCTCAGACAGAAGTACTGTATGTTGTTCTGTGTTGATTTCTCAGGCAGAAGCCCTGCCTGTTGTTCTGTATTGGTTTCTCAGACAGAAGGTGAATTGTCTAAATATTGTTGTAGACCTGTTAAGTTTTGTTTTACTAGAAACAGAAACTGTGAAGAACTTGGAGTGGAGCAGTCCTTGTGAGCTGAGGTATGGAATAGAAGTAGAGAGCAGCCAATGTGTGAATCCAGGCAAGAGTTGGGAGAGAACTGTCTGTGGAGGAGGAGCCATATGGTTTGGAAGTCAGCATCTAGTTAAGATGAAAGAGGACTTTTCTTGAATACTCTGTATTGTCTGATGAGATTGTAACTTACTGTGGTGTAGAAGTGGATAGTATTTGTACTTTCTGCCTCTTAAGCATGACTGGCTTAAGGATGATTGGAAGCCGGTCTCCAGTCAGGATGAAAGAGGACTTTACTTGGATACTCTGTATTAACTGAGGAGATTGTGACTTACTGTGACTTAGGGTAGATGGTGTTTGTATTTTCTGCTACCCCTTAAAGATGACTATAAGATATACTGAATAATATGTTTTCTTTAAGACTATGTGGCCACCTTCGTAATAAATTATGTTGTTGTGAAAGTTATGTTTTACTTTCTTGAATGCTAGGCTTTAGTTTATTTCTGAATAAATAGTGAGTTCATTATACTATGAAATCAGACCCTTAAAGTTATTCACAGCAGGAGATCTGCTCATGATTTGTTTTACAAGGTCCGGAAGTAGCCGCTGCTGCCTGCAGTTGCTGCTGCTACCCCAGGTCTGGGACCACATGGTACTCTTCTTTCACCCAGGTCCAACAGTTTCCCCACCTTCTACTTTGTCTTTGGTATTTGTGGGTTGAGACATCTGGAAACCACCACAGATGACAGTGATTCAGTCTGTTTTTGTTTTTTAAAAAAGTCTTCAAAACTTTGCCCTTGGATTAAATTACTGTTCCTACTGCCTATGTCTCTGAGAGAAGTTTCTGCCATAGGGCTGATTTCCTAAGTCATTGAAAGGGGCTGGTTAGTTATTGTTGCTCAGGTCTTCAGTTCTGCCTATCTCCTTGTGTCTCTATGGAGTCATGCCCTTGTCTCCCACAATCTCCTGAAGTCTGTCCAAGTTCATATTCTTTGCTTCCATGACACTATCTATCCAACTAATCCTCTGCTGTTCATGTCTTCTTTTGCTTTTAACCTTTCCCAACAACTGGGGCTTTTCCAATGAGTCCTATCTTCTAATTATGCAGGCAAATTATTTAAACTTCAGTTTCATTATTTGTCCTTCCAGTGAATTAATTTATTTAAGTATTGACTGATTTGACCTCTTTGCTGTCCAAGGGACTCTAAAAAGTCTTTTCCAATATCACAATTCACAACCATTGATTTTGAGGCACTTTCCCTGTAGTCCAATCCACACAGCCATACATTGCTACTAGAAAAGAAATATCTTTGACTATAACAGAAGGATTGTTGGAGACTGGGACATAAACTGATATTTTTCCATATAGTGGACTCTGTTGAGTTTTTCCAAATTTGCTGGCATATCGAATGCAACACTTTAACAACATCATCTTTTAGAATTTTAAATAACTCAGTTCGAATTCTGACACCTCTACTAGCCTTATTATTAGCCATGCTTCTTAAGACCCACTTGACTTCATTCTCTAGGATCTTAAGCTCTAGATCAGTAATTAGACCATTGTGGTTATCAGTGATGTTAAGATTTTTCTTGTATAGTTCTTTTATAGGGTCTTGGTTTGAGCTCCTTCAAAGAAATAAGGAGCAAATGAAGTAGCTTTCAAGAAGAGTTTCCCTTTCTCTACTTCAGGACATCCTCACTATGGACACGAATAAAAATATTTTGGGTCTCAGATCATGGATCACTATTTATACCCTACAATTCCAGGAGAATTCCTAATAAAAAATTTCAAAATTATGAGTTCATTATATATCTCTTTTTTTCTGACTTCTTGAATGCTTTCTAGTATCCAGACCCCAATTACCAAAAATCACTTTTACAGGGAGGAGTGACATATTGGACTTGCCCCCATATTTATCCTTGTGTTCTATTGGCTGAACCAAACTTCTCCAAGTTGGCAGGGGGCAGAATCTTGGAACTGAAAAGTCATTCCTTCATTTTATTTCTCAGTTTTTGACCCCTTTGCCTTCTCTCACATAAGTGTCTTGCTTCAACTTTTACCAAATCTAGTTCATGAGAAACATAGTTGATTATTTGAATTGTATTGCTGTTTTGTTTGGAGTATGTAAAGGTACTTTTGCTAATGATATCTTCTTAAGTTTCATCCATCCCATGCCAGGTCACTTCTTTTGGTGTGTGTGTGTGTGTGTGTGTGTGTGTGTGTGTGTGTGTGTGTGTATGCATGTGTGTAGTTCTTTTCAACTCTTTCTGGTTTTTATGAAAATTTGAAAAGACTCTAACTCTTGAGATATATATCCCTTAGTAAATTATTTTCTCACTGGAATCAAAGAGGAAAAAAGTAAACTTTTTTTTCCCTACTGGTTTTATTTGTATGTAACAACTAAAACTTTTTTAAAAAGTACTTTAAGGATTGAGAAATACTTTCCTAATAACAACCCTGTGAGGTAGGTAGTGGGAGTATTATCCTCATTTTATATATGAAGAAATGGAAATTCTGAGAGTTTAAGGGGCATTTTTGCACCAGCAAAGTACCTGTGGTAAGATTCTACCTTAGGTCTCCTGACTCTAAATCCAGCAATGTTCTATGGTGACATATCACCAAACCTTGCTAATCTGATATAATATACTAGACTATAAGAAATTACACTATGATGAATATAGAATAGCATACAAAGACATATATGAATTGAGGCAGAGTGAAGTAAGCAGAGATTTTACACATATATAATTATATATATATATATATATATATAATGACAACAATGTAAATGAAAAGAACAACCACCACAAAACAATCAAAAGTGGATGTTACAAAATTATAAAGCACAAGCATAGCGCCAAATATGAGAATACTTGAGAATATGAGATATATGAGAAGACACTCTTACCCCACTCCTTTGCAGAATTGAGAGATTTAGAGATGTGGAATATTGTACATATTTTAAGATTTTTAAAAGATGTGCTGATTGGTTTTGCAGAATTTTCTTCTCTTCTGCCCCACTCACTCTAAAATATTATTTATTAAATGGCTTGGCTCTCTTGAAAGGGAGAATAGGAGGGATTGTGGCTGTTCAGTCATTTCAGACTCTTTATGAACCCATTGGGAATTTTCTTGACAAAGATACGGAAGTGGTTTGCCATTTCCATTTCCAGCTCATTTTATAGATGGGGAAACTGAGGAAAACAGGGGTAAGTGATTTGCTAAGGAGTCATGAAGCTATCAAGTGCCTGAAGCCAGAATTTTGAACTCAGGAAGATGAGTCTTTCTGACTTCACGCTTATCCATTTTATCCACTGGGTCACCTAGCTACCCTGCATCTTCCCCCTGTCTTGAAGCTATTCTAAAGTATCTTACTAAAAGAATATCATGGCAGCAAAACAGCTGCTAAATCTTTTCATTTTTATGCCTTACATTTCTTCAATCTAGTTCTACATTT
The DNA here is from genome assembly GCF_028583685.1 of Petaurus breviceps papuanus. Taxonomy (NCBI): domain Eukaryota; kingdom Metazoa; phylum Chordata; class Mammalia; order Diprotodontia; family Petauridae; genus Petaurus; species Petaurus breviceps. The sequence continues at coordinate 6,627,719 of NW_027187361.1, forward strand.
ATTGTCTCATTTAATTCTCTTGATATCTCTGTGAGGTATATGTTTTACATATGAAGGTATTGAAGTACAGCATTCATTCCGGAGTGACTTTTTAAACTTGCACTAAGAGTTAATAACAGAGGAAAGAAACTTTATACCATATCTCCAGATTTCTTGCTAAGGATTTTCTTTTGTACCATGTAAGTAACCCAGGCACAACATTCTTTATTGTGCATCTTACTTGATGACTTTCGAAAATCTGATTATCCTCTCTGCTGAGATTTCTTTCCACATGACTTATAACAGATGGTAAATGTACATTGATATAAATTTCCTTTTATCTGGAGATGCAAATGCATAACATACATCTTACAGCTATTCCCCTGTCTCAAATCCCCACTTCTTTTAACATCTTGACATCAGAACAATCAATCTGTCTCTTAGTCCTAGGTCTTCTCCACACAGTCATTGCCTTCAGACTGGTATCACTGCTTACCTGAAATGGATAACTGCTCTTAATGTATTCTCTTGAAAGTTTGCCCTGACCTTTCAGCAACACTGGAATTGCTAGATTGCTTGTAGACTCATCTGAGATTACTCAATCACTATTGTCACCAGCCTAAATCAATGGTGCGTGTGAACTTCCAGTAGAATAGGAAACTCTGTAAAACCAGTGGGGCCATGTGTGTATGTCAGGAGGATTTCTCACTTTATATTCACTTCTCTCACTTAAAAATGACTTTAAAGATGAGATACATTGACTACTTTTATTACAGTTCACTTACATTTTTACTTGATAACTACCTTAACTCTTCAATGACAAGTCATGCTCTAAATGAAAACAGGGATAGATCCTTCTTTCACTTTCTTGGTTTCCAAAATGCTTCATAACCTCCCCAAACTATTTAGGCTCCTTTCATTTCCCCAGAATTTTGCTTTCAGTAGCCCAGAGGCATCTCTGAATCTACAAACAATGTTCTTTGGGCAACTGCAGAAATGAGATCTTCAAATGAAATCTCTTATCTTTCCCTTCAACATTCCTATTTTTTTTCAAATGTGAGAGAATGACACCTGACAGACATATGCAAAGTAGACATACTTCTGAAATATTTTTAAGATATTCTATGGTACTGAGCCCTTTGTGAGCATGTTTCCATAAAGTAAAAAAAATGGGGAAAGAGAAACATAATGAAATAGCTGTTTAGTGTGATTCATAGTAAATTGAAGAAAAGAATTTTACAATTGTATATAGGAGAGCCTTTCTAAAAAAAGTCTTTTTATGATATTACTGGATAATATTACTGGATAAAATACTTTATTCCCTTTAGATTGAACAAAGAAATACAACTAAGAAAAACATTTGTTATGGTGATCATTTCTGACAATATATGCAATCCAAGTGTCCTCATGTTGAGAATGTTGCCCACCTCTCACACGAGAAGGAACATGTATTTCATTATTTATTCTCTGGGAACTCTTCTTCTCTTCCCCCCCCCCCCGAGTTGTTTCCTGTTAGTGAATTTTTCATTTGCATTGTTTTTGTTATCGTTCTTTTGATTGTCCTTATTTCATTCTATCAGTTTATATGTCTTCCTATTTCTTCAGGTGACAGGAAGACTGGCCAGTGAGAGGCCAGTTCTCGTGAGCTTGTGTATGCCTTTGTCTTATGTAATTTCTAATCTGAATGTCGGAGCATGTGCAGGAACTCTATAACTACATGTGGTATTCTAATCATGTGGTGAGAAGACAGATTTTTGATTGGTAACAGAGCCATAAGTGGATTATATTAAAAATGCAATATCAACCTCTCTCCTTCCTTCTTGATTATATTTGAGTGTGGAGGGAAGTGGTGCTAAGAAAGAGCTAGCACCAAGCAGCTTTCTCTTTCTATCCAGGCTTATGTATAGACTGTGCTCTTGCTTCTGTCCCTGTTGTTTATGCTTTTTTCCTGCCTTAGGTGAAAGGGGACTGGATCAAGAATGGGGTAGTTTGGGAGAGCCACAAGTTCTAGGAAATGGAGTCAGTCAGAATTTAAAGAGAGCTAAATCCAGTCTGACCATAGAGTACTAAGTATCAATCTGGGACCCAGCCTGGCATTATCTTGACTTAAATCATCAGTGAGAGTGAAAGTTAGGATAAAGATACTTAGAGGTTAATAAGCTGTAGCACCAACACAATATTCAAAGTGTCAAGGAGACTGCAAATATGCCAGCATAGTACTAAATTGCAAAATATAACAGACTATCCATATAGAAGCCAGAAGAAAACCATTTATGCAGACACCAGAAAACCAAATCCCAACACCAGAAAGTCAAATCCATCACAGTGGCACGGAAGTTAATACACCATAGCACAGCATGAAACCACACCATCCTTTAGTCTTCCCAAAAACCAACACTCACAAGCCTACCTGTATCCTTGGATGAATCCTCTCCTCCCTCCAACTCTAACTGCTGATTCCCACCTTCCTGTGATCTCTGCTCCATCCTTCAGCAAATTCCTCCTACCTCAGGCTCCATGTGATTTCATTCAATCTATTAGGTGGCAGGGGAAATCTTCAAATGAAGGAAGGTTTTCAAATTCCCTTAGACTTGTTAAGGGGCAGGGAAGATCTTCAAATTTCCGTGACCATTACATAAATCAAGGTCTCCCACTGCATCCTTGGCCATCTCCAATTGTCCTCATCTGTATCCTGCCATTCAACCCAGAAGGCTCCATGAGGAAAAAGTGAAGCTAGTATGTCTTTCCTCACTTAAATCCAACTCATTTGCATGTCATGGCATCATGTCCATGATGTCATGGTCCTCTTTGAGAACAAAGAACAAACAAAACAATCTTCCCTTCAGTGTTCTAGGTTTGCCTCTGAAGTTTTGGGTTTTCTTTCTAAACTTTTGAGTCACCACTTTTTGAGTCCATTGGTTATAATCCTTTACAACTTGATTAATGTTTAATATGAAGGTACTTGTAGGACCTATATTTGATTGCTTGCCATCATGGGGGGGACGAGAGGGATGGGGAGAAAATTTGGAACTCAAAAGCTTGTGGAACTGAATGTTGTAAAATAAATAAATAAATATTTTTTAAAAAGCAGATGCTCTGTAAATATGAAATTGATTAACAGAAGCAGCACACAAAAAAATGTGAAATTGTCCTTAGAAAATTTTGGAAATGTTTGCATTATTGCTCACTAAAAATGGAACTGGATACCTCCTGTGCTAGAGGGTTCCCCTTCACTGTACATATTTAAGTGAAGGCTGAATTGTGTGGGGTGTTCAAGAAGGACTGGAACCTGTGGTATGAGGCCTTTCCGAACCATTTCTAGGGCTGCTTATCCACCTTTGGTGTCTGTCAGGCACTCAATTCTCAGCTGTGGCTCCAAGAAGATGTAGCATGTGCAGTGGCCACATCCCAGTAAACCAACTCAGAAGATGGGCTAAACCATGTTGAAGGCAATCAATGGGCCTCAAACATATTAGTGAGTTGGGGGTGGTGGTGTCTACCCCAAGTATGTGAAGTCTATCCTCCCCACCCCTGCCAAACACACACCTGGCAGAATGGGCAGATGAGAACTATTTGTTGCAAAGGCCATAAAGGTGGCTGAAGCAGGCTCTGCAGATTGCTTAGAGCTAGGTCAGACATGGGAGTGAATAAGGTCATCCACTGAATCCTGAACCATCACCAGTGGTCTTAACTTTTATCTTGTCACTGGACTTTGATGACTGGAAGAGAAAGTGAGGCTGATGTTTTTGTGTAATTACATCTCACTTAAATCCAATTTATTCATCAGTCAAGATATCAACCTGTGATGTGATTGATCCCCTTCAGAAACAAAAGACAAATGACAATAACAACAGCAGCAACTTAATAAAAATCTTCCAATTGAAATAGGCATTCAAAGTACAATGTGCAAAACTCTGCTACTTGTTGGATCACTACATAGCATTGATGTAAAGGGAATTCTTTCATCATTGAACTAGTGATCAAGTGTTTCTCAGGGTGATCCAAGGATCCCTGAGGATCTCTGAGACCCTTTTAGGGGATCTTGAGGTAAAAACTGTTTTCATAACAATGTTAAGATGTTGTTTGCCTATTAAAATACCCCTTCCATTTTCAGCTGTTTGTGTATGTGTATTTTCTTTACATGCCTCAATTAAAACAATATATCATGACAGATTGAATACAATAGCAAATATGAGAATCCAGTCATAATCTCTTAAACTAGATATTAAAGAGATATGCAAAACTATGTATCACAATGCCCTTTTCCACATGATTTATTTTTGGAAAAAGTAATTATTTTTATTACATATATTATTAATGCTAACATGTAATAACTTAATTAGTTGTTTTTAAATAAATTAAGAAGTTTATTTATAAATGATCATTTTACATTTCTAATACTATAAATATTGATAGGTATAAGTACATAAATGGAGATGTTTGTGGGTCTTCAATAATTTTTAAGCATGTAAAAGGCTCCTGATATAAAAAAAGTTGATAAGTGCTAGACTAGATGACTTCTAAAGTTAAATTTCAATTCTTTTCCCAATATTTTATAAAAATCAAAATAAGGAGAGCAGAGGAGAAAAAAAAATTGACTGACTTTTCTTGCCTAAAATATGCACATAATTCTTTCATCTAAATAATCATAATGACTCTAAATAGTGAAGAACGTTTCAGAGGAAATAAAAAATGTTTCTTTAAATTATCATGCTATAATTATTATACATTTTAACATATTATATACATATATTATTTGAATCATAAGTGTTCTGAAAATATATCACATTATGTCTATAGATACTTTGCTAAGTCACATTTTAAAGATAATTAACAAGGTGACACATATTACAGTTTGTTCTAAATTTAAAACAAAAATTTGCTATGATTAAACTATTTCCTTTAAGGAAATGTTAAAAAAAATCTTTTATAGATTTTTGTTGGTCATTGACATGACTGTTTTTGATAACCCAATATAAAAAAGGATCAACTATAGAGGCTCACTTATCAACATTTTAGAAAGGAATAATAACATTAAATGTTGGTTAGTTTGGAATTATGATATATATTTTCTTACAGTTTTCTGAAGGGAGTTAGATATGACATAAGCCCAGTGATGTTGCCACCTGTAGCCTACATTAGAGATGGGATGTATGGTCTAAGCTCAGGTGGTACTATTGAAACAGGCATTGTGAGTGTGGGTCTGACCATACCATTCATCATCATTTACTTTCCCAATTCTTTTAAACCATATATACCAAGACTTATAATAAGCATAGATTACACACACGCACACACACACACACACACACAGCACAATTAGAACACTATCAATACTACTGCCACATGGTATCTTCCATACTCAAATAGTCACTCTTCCAAAGTCAAATTTAATAATTCTCACCGCACGCTTTACTCACTACCATATTCTCTTTCCACAGAGGTCACTACCCTACTATGTGACATCCTTAAATAGTATAACTGAATTACCCATAATTTGAGTGGGAAAGTACTCCGGAGGAGCCAACTCCTCTCCCAGCCCTGCAGTGTCCTATTCTCTCTTTGCTCTGATGCTAGCCATGTGGCCTTGGGAAACTCATTTTCAGAGCTTCAGTATCATTATCTATTAGATGTGAGTATTCACGTCCACACAGTTCTGCAGACAATGATTGTGATGAAAGTGGTTTACAAATTTCAAAGCTCAGTAAAACTCTAATTTATTATTGTGTATTTGAATGTTTTGCTAGATCTCCATCAGTCTAGGCAGTCCATTCACACCTTGCCATCATTTACATTTCTTTTACATATCCGCTCATAAATACTGCATAAGGAAACTGCCCAATGTACCAGTCTGGAACTTTTAACATTTATAGGTACCAGTGTGATTCTTGAACTGTCCATTTGTTATTTATACATCAACCTACTACCTTTTCCCAATCATCCATTTCCCAAGTGATTTCCTTTGTAACACTTCTTGTGCAAAAGTCATTACTGAAAGAATTCTGCAGTCCACTTCCATCTACCACAGATGTCTCCTTTGCCCTTTGGGTCCCCTGAAGTTATGGTTCTTTGGAAAATTAGAGAATTCCATGATTTGCAGCAGACTGGTTTTTGTTGCCAGAGAACATGTTGGAATTGCTGAAAGCTTTATGTAATACAGCTCACTGCGTCCTTTTCAATTCTCTTTCTTTCTATAGTGTCTACTTGAAATAAAACATGGAGGTAGCATGTCCTTAACATTGGACCATTTTTAATGCTCAAGTTATAAAGTGACGATGTCCCAGGAACATCAAAGATTATAACTTTCTTAGTATTCAAAGAATATTTTGCAAATGTTCCAGTTGCATTTAATTTAGGAATCTGAAGGTTTTCTTTTGAACTCATTATTTTAGGCTCTCCACTAAAATCTTACTCTAACGCTTCATTGTAGCACTATGGTGACTGAGTTCTAGAGGGACACAATAGAGCTTAAGCTTTGGTGGCTTAGTTCCATGGAAATAGTGAGTGATTTGGAGTGAGAGGATCTGAGTATCCACTGACTCTGCCTAAGATTTTGGACAAACCATTTAACTTCTCTGGGCCTTAATTTCCTCATCTTTAAGAGATATTAGACTGGTTCTCAAAGATGACTTCCAAATCTGTATCTGGAAGACCAGAAGAATGATTGTGCCTTGGAGCCATATATGAGGAGGAGTGGAGTAAGTATTAGTTGGAGCAAAAACGGCCTGAATTTTGGCAAGTGATGAGCAACTAAGGAAGGGGGGTGGTGATGGCGAAGGACTTAAAAGCAGAAGTGAATGTGGAATGATGATTGTTTCCATATCATGAAAATGAAGTACATCATTCACAACACAATAAAATAGAGAGACTGTCCAATGAGGGCACAGTCTTGGGACCAAGCACAGGGGACCTATGTAAAGTTGGGAGAATCTGTTTCTGAAAATACATGATGAGATAAAATGGTAGGGCCTTGTTCTCCACTTCAGAGTATGTACACTGATTCTGTGACTGTTTCTAATGTGATTGCTGAGTGATGAAGAAAATCCTTATGAGTGGCTGCTGAATGTGCTCACAAAAGGCACTAATTAGTTAAGCTGATCTATCTCTCTTTCTCTTTCCTGGTGGTGATTGAGGGGAAACAGTCTGTAAGTCTGTGGGTGGGAGAGTCCTTGAACTCTCCTCACCTAGGATTCCATGTGGTCCATGAACTCATATCCCTGCTGTTACTTTTTTTTTTTCCCAGTTAGGTCTATTTTCTTCCAGTTCTTAGGTGGGACAGGCTGATTTTGTGGACTTTGAAAGGTTGAAAGAGATAGCAATTTGCTAGCAACTATAGTTAATATAGCCCTGAGGAGCAGTCTACAGGGTCCAGTATGGCAATAAATTGATCCAGCAGTTTGTGATGTCCAACAAACAAGAGAGTGACTCTACCCATAGGAATGCTGAATTTGGAAATAAAATTAGTGGCACAAAGGCTCTGCAGCAAACATTTAAAGTCTGAGTTCATTCTGCCCCACTGACTAAGATTGTAGAAGGAAGAGTGGGCCCCTGGTTTGTGGGATATTTTTGCACTTTTGTTCTGACTGTATCTTCTTAGTAAATATTCATTTATAAAAGCTAATTTATTCCCACTAGTTACATGATACGTGGTGTGAATCACTAGAATCCATGGTATTAAGGTGATGTTAATTGGCAATGACCATTTGATATACTCAGGAACACACACTGGAGCTAAAGCTCAAGCCAGTAGGCAAATAATGGGGTATGAGATTTGAACCCTGCCCCCCCCTTGAACTTTAACCCAGGCCCTGAACCCAGATCCCTGGAGTTCTCATGAGGCATTGGGCTCAGCCCAGTATAATCCTTCCAACTGTCCTTTCATGGTGGTCTTCTGCCTAACCCTTCATTATTTTTTACTTCCATACCACCCCAGGCTACTTCCCACTCCTTAATCCCATCTAACCCCTTTCTCTGTTTCCTCTGTACCCCAAAACTGTGTGCAACAGAGATCCTTCCGCAAATAATACTCAGAGGCTTCTGCAGGTAGGAAGCAGAAAAAAATGGTTTATTATGATCTTGAGAGAGGGCCACCCTCCTGACAAATGGTTTGGGGAGGAGAAGCAATTTACAAAAGGAAATGGCAAAATGATAGAGCCCTGGGGGACTGTTTCCCAGGAAAAGCCCTACTAGATTTTAGAGTGTAGTCTGAGTTTTCACTTCTTTCACTCACTCTTACCACCCCAAACTATCTGTCACTCCTTAATCTCATCCAAATCTTCCTAAAATTTTTTTTCTATAAAAATATCCATTTTTATTCTCATCAAACACACAGACTCGCTATGAGTCTGCCCCCCTTGTTTTGGAGTCACGAATAAAAATTGCCACTTGGACTGGAAGCTCTTAGTTGAATTCTGTTTAGGCACACTCGTGCCCTATTATCCTTGAATTTTGGAGTCCACAGCATCCTTAGACAGCAACAGAAATAAGCATTTGTATATTGTGCACTATGTGCCAGACACTGACTAAACTTTTATAAATAATATCTTATTTGATCTTCACAACTACCCTTTGAAGCCAGTGCTATATCCCCATTTTATAACTGAGGAAACTGAGGTAAATAGAAGTAAAGTGACTTGCCCAGAGTTACTCAGTTCATAAATGTGTTAGGCTGAATTTTAATTCATGTCTTCCTGGTTCCACCCTAGCCTATTTTCCTTTATGCTACCAGCTCCTCTTCAATAATACTGGGAAAAACCTGCTGCTCTGTAGGGTTTCCTTAAGGGTGGAGACAGAGTAGCTACCTCTAGGAACTCAGTTTATCATTATGAATGGGAGTTGGGATTCAATCTTCCAGACCCCAGATTTATATGGATTATGTGTGGGATCTCAAAAGAAAATAGCTAGACTTCCTGGAGAATGTATGAGAGAGGGCCTAAGACTTCCTGCACAGTGAGAAATTTACAGGTGGTGTCCCTCAATGGCCACCAGAAAAGAAAGAGCTAATCCATCACTTAATGCCTTTTATATCCCCATTCAGTTGTAAGACAGCAGCCAATTAAAAGACTTTTCTTCACAACTCATTAAATGAATTAGAAACAGTCAAAGAATACCTGTGTGTGCTCTGAAGTGGAGAGCCTGGATTTTCCTTTGTACTTCATAGATTTCCAAAGCAATTCTCCAAATCTCCACGTGGGCCCCTGTTCATGGTTCCAGCATTTGTGCCTCATTGACCATTCCCTCACAAAAATAAAAGGAAAGCATAAATTTTTACCAAAGCTATTTGGATATTAATAATGAAAATTCCAGAGAATTATGCAAACATAAGTAATTCTAGATTTTAAAAAAAGGAACTGCAACTGATGAAATTTAAAGCTGCTTAAGAACTTTTTGGAGAATACTTTATAGATTGTTAAGTTCTTTATGACCTCATTTAATCTTCACAACAAGTTTGTGAAGTACATATATTTTAAGTGGTCTGGACTTGGGATTTCAGTGCAGTTATTTACTCCCTGAGAAAACTTCCAAAGCAGATCAGGGCTGCTCTGTAACCTGGAGACTGGGTCTTTAAGAGTTTCTTGGAGTACTGAGAGGTTTAAGTCAAGTGCCCAGAGTCATATGGACAGTATTTGACAGAACCTATATCCTAACCTATGACTTTCTGACTCAAGATCAGCTCTTTATCCATTAAACAACACTGATTCCTAAAGTAGGTATTCAACATATTATTATACTTATTTTACATGTGAAAAACTGAGTTTCAGATAAAATGATTTACCCATACTGTATCAGCTAAGAAATGTCAGAGTAGAGTTATGAATCTTGGTCTTTCCTGATTCCAAATGCTTCTTTCTACTACAATAAAGCATAGAAACATTCAAAGAAATGATATCATGACACGTTCAATTTCCTAAGGATGTCAACATAGTAATGTTTCTCCTAATCATTTTAATCAGGTACCTATTAGAGATGACATCTGGAAAAAAAAATTAAAGAATGATGCCTCACCCTGGCTTGATTTTCCATCTCAACTTTGATATGTCTTATTGACTTTAACATTTTCAAATGTTAAAAATATAAAGTAAATAATAATTTTGCATTTTTATTATTTTAGAAGTCATCAAAATCCACTAAAATGAAAAAAAAATCACATAAGAATTTGAAGACCTATTTTTGAGTTCATATTTCATTTGTATTTTGTTCCTATCTAGATGGAAATGTATTTATTTTCCCTTGTTTAATTCCCATTTTATATTGATTCTCCTATTAATTCTGTTTCTGCATCTAATTAACATTTTGCATTTCTTAATTTCTTTCCTGGATTTGAGTAATTTTGTCTTATTAGCACTTCAAAAATCAGACCAAGAACTCTGAGCTGATTGCTTAATTGCATGAGTAGTTAATTTGCTATTACAGAAAAACTCATACATAGTAAGGATCTTTAACCTTTTAAATTTTCATGTGAAGATTAGGCTAAGAAAGTCTCAAATTTTTTTGCATGAATTTTTTCTCCATATTACCATGAAATTAATAAAAAATGAGTTAAATAATTTATTTATTAATGTCCCTTTTTTTTTTATCAAGGCTATATGCTCCTGAGAAATGGCAATTCTCTCACGGCTGTACTTCACCCAAGACACTCTAAAATCATGGCTGTCTATCAACATGCCAATCTGTCAATGAAATCTTCTAGATGTAGCTTGATTCCCAGGCAAGTATCCTGTTTTATCTCATCACCGACAAGACAGTAACAATTTTGGATGGAGATAGAGAGAACCAGATCTGTGATTTTATAGGTCTAAGAAACCCCCAACGAGGAAATTTCTTTTGCAGCGACAACTACCTAATATAGTCTTTGTTACAAATAAAAAGTATTATATTCCTTTATGAATACTTTCACTTTAAAACTAACAGCTCTGACTTCTGGAGCATAATTTTAGATGCTGGGACATAGGGATATACATAATACGCTTTATCATCTGGAATTAATTTTTATTGTTTCAATATTAGTGGGCAAAATATACCTACAATCGCATTCCTGTCTTTAAATAGATACATACTTTTCACCAGGAATAAGAAATTACCTGCTATATATTCAATATTTTATGGCAATTTGTCATAGGACTTAAAGTTCTGGGTTTAGAGGTAGATGGGACTTTAGAGGCCATTTAATCTATTCTTCCTCATTTTTTTGTGGAGGATAAGTGACTGGGCTAATCTCACCCAGGGCCTATGTAAGAAGTAGTATAGCTGGTGTTTAAATTTGGTCACTTTAACCCCACATTCATCACTGTTTCAACTATATCATGAAAACTTCTTTTTCCCTTGTAACTGTCAGACAATTTTTTGCAGTTTTTCCAGTTGTTGTTCTGGGCTTGTCTTGTAGAGGTTTAGGGGTGCTGGGACCCCAAAATAATGACACACAGGTCCTGCCTGAATGAATTTAACCCAAACCTTCTTTCAGCCAAAGGAAAACAAAGTTTATTAAAAATCTGCCCTATTGGCCAGATTCAGAAGAAATCTCAGCATTGGCTAGACTCTCAAAGGAATTTGAGCATTTGTGATACTTACATTGGCAAGTCAGCCAGATTGAATCTGAGCACTTGAGGTGGCCTAGATGGATCTCATATAGAGAAAGATCATGAGAGGGCTCTAGGATTGGCCAAGTAGTCTGGGGTGACTAGAGGAGGGATATAGGGAAGGTCTTGATGGGAGGGACCAGTAGGCTGGGGTGACTAGAGATCAGGTGTCAGGAATTAAGAGAATGGGGTTTTGATAGGATCAAGGGTGGGTGGGAAGTAGCTGGAGGCCATCTGTAGGTAATACACCTTGAAGACCTGGGCTAGGTTAAGGGTAGTAAAGAACTGGGCCTATGGGATAATGAAAGGCTTATAGCCACAGGCAAATGCCAGGTCTAGTGGAAAGATTCTAAGAGAGTTCAAAGTGGTGTCATTCCAGTAGACAAATGGGACCCGAATTCTTTTTGGGTAAGGGACAAAGTTGTTGGCTTGGGCCTGTACCCTGTCAGTTCCAGACTTTTTGATTCTACCCCTGGCTGCCCATTCAAATGTTATACACATGGCTTGTGCATTCCTATCATTTATGTTCTCTGGTTTCATGTTGTCTGCACCAATCTTGCCTACCCTAGTTGGTACCATAATTACGGCTTTTTAGCAGGCAACTAGTTCAGGTAATTGATTCGTCTGATTTGTGAAATTTTCATAAAACCAACTGGCATAAAACAGGCATTTTCTCTTCTTTAAAAAATATTTATTTTGAAATCAACATTCTCTCCATTTCACCCCTCCCTATTCTCATCCCCATTAAGAAAGCTACAAAAACAAAATGCATTACAGAAATGTACATATCTATATATACCTATATCTATATACTGAAGCAAAGCAACATACTGCATTGTCCACATCTAGAAAAAAATTAATGCCCTAGTCCATATTCTGAGTCAATCAGCTATCTATCTAGAGGTGGCTAGCAGGATCAATCATTAATCCGAATGAATGATTATTCACTGTGTTGATCAGAGTTCCCAAATCTTTTAAAATATGTCTATCTTTACAATATTGTTGTTTTGTATAAATTCTGGTTTGCTGACTTTACTTTGTAAAAGTTTATACAAGTCTTCTCAGATTTCTCTAAAACCATCTCCTTCAAAATTACTTGTTGCAAAATTGAATACCGTCACACTCATTTGTTGAGGATTATTCAGGCATTCAACAATAAATAGACATCCCTCTCAGTTTCCAGGTCTTTGACAACAGAAAGATGACTGCTATGAATATTTCCCCTCTCTCTTTGATCTCTTTTATGCAGGTATAGTCTAGTAGTAGTGTCATAGGTGCAAAGGATTTGCAGAGTTTAATGGTAGAGAAGAAGTATTTTCGCCAAAAGTATCTGTTTGCCAAAGCCATGGAAGATTTTCTACTCATAGTCCAAGTTGGAAAAGGGATTCCTTATAAATGATGAGTTCTTCTACATGCTCCTGTTAGTGAATGATGCTTTGCTAATTGCAAAAAGACCCAGAATACTATAAAACCTCCTCAGCAAAACCTACAATGACTCAAGAAAGTTTGGTCTAATCACCCACAGAGGAAAAATTTAGTGAAGAAACATTCTTTATTGTCCAGGCTATGGCACACAGTTGGATAAGAAGCACTTTGTTAGTCCCTCACTAAATATATCTTGGCTGCTCATTTAATTCAATTCAGTTAAACAAAAATTTGTTAAGGGCTTAACATGACTAAGGCACTGTGCTTAGAAACTGATACAAAGACAAATTACAAAACAAAACTAATCCTTACCCTCAAAGAGCTTACATTCTACGAGGAGTGGGGTTCTGAATATGAGATGAATTCTGCCTGTCTTCAGTCTAATCTCCTCCTTCAGTCTAATCTCCCTTTTGGAGGTTTGGAGGATGGAGAAGCAAAGTACTCCCAATCATGCCTTGCTTTTTTTTGGTTGTTCACTTATTTCTTTCATGTCTGACTCTTTGTGACCCCATTTTAGGTTTTCTTGGCAAAGATATTGAGGATAGTTTGTTATTTCTTTCTTTAGCTTATTTTATAGTTGAAGAAACTTAAGCAAACAGGGCTAAATGACTTATGTCATTCAGATAGTAAGTGTCTGAGGTAGGATTTGAACTCAGATCTTCATGACTCTAGACCAGACCCTTTATTTACTGCACAATCTAGCTGCTGTCTTTCTTTATAGAAGATAGAAACTGGAGTCTCAGACTAATGCACATTGCTTCTAAACTCATCATCACACTGCTAAATCCAGCCTTAATTAGCTCTAGCTCCTTGAGGCCCTTCTCTCCTCCATTTGGTCTGTCTGCAGGGAAGAATACCAAACTCCTAATGCTGTCCTTTACAGAGAGCAGAAACTGGATTTTTAGATCACTGCACTTTGCATATGTTGCTCTGCCTGGTTTCAGCTGCATGGAATAAGATGCCTCTGAGCTGGGTACCCCCTGATTTCCTGGTCCTCTCCCCACCTTTCCCTGTCCCTTTGTGTGTGTTGTCTCCCCCTTTATATTGTAAGTTCACTGAGGGCAGGGATTGTCTTTACCAATTGTACTTCCAATGCTTAGCACAGTGCCTGGCATACTTAATAAATGTATAAGTATTTATTGGATTGAATATAAGAAAATGCCATATAATTTGAGGAAGAATCTAGGTGATCCAGGTAGACTTTCTATAGGAGGTGGTAATAAAAAATGGTCCTTGCATGGTTCTAAGCATGCTAAGGTATAGAGGAAAGAATGCATCTCTGGCATATCAGAGAACCTGCATAAAAATAAAAACAATGTAACAGCCAATTTAGGGAAAGCATGGAGGTCAATTTTATTGAAATTTGCCTGAAGGGAAATATTATAAAATGTCTAAAAGGCAGATTGCAGAAAGAGTGTGAAGAGCTTTAAAAGTTGAGGGCTATCTATCTATTATCTCTCTCTCTCTCAGTCTCTCTCTCTCTGTCTACCTATCTATCCACCTATCTATCTATTCATCCATCCATCCATCCATCCATCCATCCATCCATCCATCCATCCATCCATCCATCCATCTTTCCATCCATTCATCTATCTATCCATCCATCTATCTATCTACTATCTATCTATCATCTATCTATCTATCTATCTATCTATCTATCTATCTATCTATCTATCTATCTATCTATCTATCATTCATATCTGTAAGGAGCCACTAACATTTCTTGAGAAGAGTAGTGACATAGTCATATCTGAACTATAGAAAGTTTAGTTTGAGACAAGTTATGAATCACAGATAAGTTTTTAAAAACAAGTTTCCAGAATGTAGGCTAAAGAATCATAGGATTATTGATTTAGGTCTAGAGAAGATTGTAGAGGTCATTGAATCCCCCTTCACATTTCACTGATAAATAAAATAAGGCCCTGTGAAATCAGCTTTGAAGATGGATAATGAGCTTGGCTCACTGAATTGAATCAAAGGAAAGGAACAAAATGGATTACCTTACTGGGATTTTGCAGTATTTTCAATGGTCTCAATTTCTCTCTTACACATAAAAATTGACATTCATTTAACACCAATATTCTGATATATTTTCATTGCATGATGACAATCTCTCAAAAAACAGTAATTGGGGATGACTAGAGCAACGGGAAAACCCCACAGTGGTAGTCATAAATTGGTCCTGAGCCAATTGTTAAAGTTGATTCACTTCTTCTTCCTCCCCACCCCCACTCCTGCAAGGCAATAGAGGTTAAGTGACTTGCCCAGGGCCACACAGGTAGTCAGTGTCAAGTATCTGAAGCTGGATTTCAACTCAAGTCCTTCTCACCCCATGACCAATGCTCTATCCACTGCACTACCTAACTGCCCCAACTGATTAACTTTTAAGAAATAATGAAAAAGCCATCATTTAAAAAAGTGTGAGAAGAAAAGGAGTTGGGTGACTCATCTGGTCAGAGTAAGAGACAATAGATATGACAGATTGAGTGCTATTCTGGTACCCACTGAATGTTAAAAAAAACTGGGATAAAAGTTTCCTATTTATCTGGAAAATACTCTGTGAAGAGTTTGTGGGAGTACACAGATAAGGACACAGAATTAGGTGTGGCTGGAGGCTGGATTATACTCTGCACCACTGGAGAGAATAGTGACTTCATGGATCTCTTGAAGTCTTGAAGAATATATATATATATATATTCCTGCAGCAATACTGGAACACCCACAAGCCTTACTCTGTTCTACCTTCCTGTGGTGGTATGGTGGTATGTTTGACATCTACTTGGGCACTAAGATAGGGCTTAGAAATGTGATTCTCTTATTGTGATTTAGGTGATCTGAGCAGCCTTTGGTAATTCACTCAAACTGGAGATAAACAATTTAGCAAGTGAGATAAATTGCTTTAAATAACCCATGTAAAGCAAAAGCAAAATAAAATAAGTAGAGAAGTTTTATACTTCATTTATTCTGAGATCACTCTACTTCTGGTATTCATGTGTTGTTCTAACATCATTTAAATCATGTTACATAATAATTAAACCCAATAAAATAATGTACTGAATTCATTCAAGTATTAATTTTTCTAATAAGCCTCTTCACATACTCATAATGAGAAAGCACAGAATTTGAGATCCTTCCTGATTAATGTTAGGGAAGGAAACAAAGCAAAACAAGCCAAAAATTAGAGTTGTATTTTTGAGTCTCTTGGTAAATTACTTAGAAAGAACTACCTATTCGGCTAAATTAAAACATCTATTAAAATGGAAGATCACTTCCCCTTTACTCATTTTGACCTTTCTTTATTTATTATCATATTATGATTCCTCTCTCAGACAAAGTACATAAGATAATAGTTTTAGATGATGAACAGTTCTCAAAGGTCATCTAATATATATGTATATATATGTGTGTACATACATGCATTCAGGTATACACATGAACACACACTTATTCTTGTATGTAGAATAATTCCAACATACTCGTTCTATCCTATAAAGAAAGAGTAGGTGGGAAAACATGATTTCAAAGGATCATAGAATGATAGGGTCATAGATTTAGAACTAGAAGAAACTGCAAAGGACAAAATTAGCCCAATTCTAGCATTTTTTTTAGATGAGGAAGTTGAGGCTCAGAAAGGTTAAGTAACTAGCTCAGGGTCACACAATATCATATTAGCAAGGAATTGTTTCATTTTTTTTTTTGGCTTTATGGCCCCCAACCCTGGTACATAGAAAGTCCTTAGTAAATGTACAATGATTACCTACATTGTAACATAAAAAGAATGATTATATAATCAGACAAGACATCAATTAAAAATTCAAAACAACCAATGTTACTAAAATATAAACCTATATCCTCTATTATTAAAACAAACTTTAAGTAGATATTGTGCTTTTAAGTATTAGCTAATTATGTAAAGCCAACCTAATTAGTAAGACAAACTAGTTTTTGTTACTTCAAATAGTATCACATTTAAAAAATCTTTCACATAGACACACTTAAAGAGATCCTTAGAAGCAAAATTCCCCATGTTTACCATTTTTTCCAATTGCTAAGTTTCAGTGAGTATTAAAAATAAAGGCCAAAAAACGCCCCCACACTTCTTTAGTTTGCAAGGAGAACTGATTGACAACAAGAATGATAGGCATTTACCAGTCAAGTTTCATTAAAAACTTTTGCATAATTTCGGGATGGGACTGTGAGAAATGCTGGCAGTTTGGTTTCCACAGATTCTATAGGAACAATGGGTGTCTACATGCAGGAAGGCATAAATCTGACCCAGGCTGGCTCAGCCCATTTGGGGGATGGTCACTGACTTTTCATTAACACACATGCTTAATGGACAGGTTGGGAGAGTTGTAACCCAGAAGAGCTGGAGCCAATTCCAGATCAGAACGGAGGAATGGTGCGAAAGTTAAATGAAACAGCATAAAAAGGGTTTGCCTTTGTGAGATCCTTTGTAGTGTCTTCCAGGATTCTACCCATTTATTCATTACAGGATAAATGAATAAAGATCATGAAACTTCCTGGATCCTCAACAAGTGTGGTTTATTCTCTAGAAAGAGAACAGAGATTTTCATTTATATGGTCTGAGATATGAATACCATGATTTATTAACTATAGTCTGTCCTGCACTTTGAATATTCATGTCAAAGGGATCTTTCACTATTATATTAAAAATAGGTATTGAAATGAATAGAACCTAGAACCAGACCTTCAAAATAATGATATCACAACATTACAAAAAAGGATTCTCAAACACATTGAATATTAATCATAATTTTATGAAAATATTTTATACTTTTAATGCACAAAAATTTTAAAATATTTATTTCATTTATATCTTATTTTATTGATCCTTTTTGTATTCTTTATATTAGAGAGAATAGCACATTATATATAATTTATATATAAATAAATGTTGATATATTGGGGTTGTGTACTACTAATCTTATTTTAAATATACAGGGGCAAAATTAAAGAGAATTTGGGGATCATTTACTTATCTACCTTCAAACACAGGCATCTTTTCTGGATCCACTCATATCATCTTTAAAAATACTTTTATAGGGGTGGCCAGGTAGCACAGCAATTAAGAGCACCGGCTCCAGTGTCAGGATGACCTGGGGATCAAATCTGGGCTCAGATACTTAGCACCACAGCCAGAAATAACTGGCCATGAAACCTTGAGCAAGTTACTTAACCCCAATTGCTTTAAAAAATACTTTTATAGCACACAGCCAAGATGGCAGAGTAGAAACGGGACTTCTGCACATCTCTGGCTTCAACCTCCTCCAATAAGTAAAATGTAAAAAAATCACTCTAAATAAACTTTAGAGCTACTGAACCCACAAAGCGACAGAGAGAAACAAATCTCCCACTTAAGGCAGCCCAGCAGGTTGGCAGGAAGGGTCCATTGCAGTGTTCTGGGAGCACAGTGCAGTCTCAACTGAGCCTCAGTTTTAGCTTCAGAGCAGCCCTTACTAGCAGCAGTAGTTGGAGCAAACTTCATGAGAGAAAATCACCAGCAGCTGTAGAGGTTTCCAGTCTTCTCAGTTCACAAATGCCAAAGAGAAAGGAAAATGTCAGTGTGAAACTTTGCTGGGAACAGGGGGAGTGTGGTCCAGTTGTTCACCTGGAGTGAGAAGCAAAGGAGGGCAGTGGCTGTAGCAGCTGCCATGCGAGTGCTTCCAGTGTTCCGGGCCTGTAGGGGGACCAAGTGACCATTCAGAGATTAATTACTTTTGCTTTGACCTACTTGCATCTGGATCGCAGTCTAGGGTGGTGGTCCTGAGGTGTGTGACCAGTGACCAGAGCCTGTGAGGGCAGCAGAGAGAGCACCCATCTAATAGCTCTGGCAGCTACAAAAACCCCAGAGATTTGGGACTTAGCTCTCTCCATTCTGGAAGCACAGTTCTACCACGGCAAAAAGCTCAAAAGTCAAGTAATTGGCTGCTTATATGAGCAAGCAACAGAAGCACAAACAGATGGTAGAAGCCTTTTGGGGGACAAAAAGGATCAAGGCATGGAGCAAGAAGAAGACATCAAAGACAGATCTCCTGCATCAAAAGCCTCCAAGAAAAATATTAATTGGTTACAGGCCATGGAGGAGCTTAAGAATGATTTTGAAAATCAAGTAAGTGGAGGAAAAATTGGGTAAAGAAATGAAAATGATGCAATAAAATCATGAAAAGCAATTCAACAGCCTGCTAAAGGAGACCCCCCCCCCAAAAAAAAACCACTGAAGAAAATAACACCTTAAAAATAGATTAACTCAAATGGCAAAAAGGCCCAAAAAGCCAATGAGGAGAAAAATGCTTTAAAAAGCCATATTTGCCAGATAGAAAAGGAATTTCAAAAATTCACTGAAGAGAGTAACTCCTTCAAAATTAGATTGAAGCAATTGGAAGCTAATGACTTTATGAGAAATCAAGATACTGTAAAACAGAACCAAACAAATTAAAAATTAGAAGGTAATGTGAAATATCTCACTGGAAAAACCACTGACCTGGAAAATAGATCCAGGAGAGAAAATTTAAAAATCATTTTTCTACCTGAAAGCCATTATCAAAAAAAAAAGAGTCTAGACACCATCTTTCAAGAAATTGTCAAGCAAAATTGCCCTGATATTATAGAACCAGAGGGCAAAACAGAAATTGAAAGAATTCACATATCACCTCTTGAAAAAGATCCCAAAAAGAAAACTCCTAGGAATATTATAGCCAAATTCCAGAGTTCCCTGGTCAAGGAGAAAATACTGCAAGCCGTCAGGAAGAAACAATTTGAGTACTGTGGAAACACAATCAGGATAAAACAAGATCTAGCAGCTTCAACAATAAGGGATTGAAGGCATGTGATATTCCAGAGTTTAAATGAGTTAGGACTAAAACCAAGAGTCACCTACCCAGCAAAACTGAGTATAATGCTACAGGGAAAAATATGGTCATTCAATGAAATGGAGGGCTTTTCAAGTATTCTTGATGAAAAAAACCTGAGCTGAACAGAAAATTTGACTTTTAAATACAAGAAGCAAGAGAAGTGTGAGAAGGTAAACAGGAAAAAGAAATCATAAGGAAATTATTAAAGTTGAACTATTTCTATTCCTACATGGAAAAATGATAATTGTAACTCATAAAACTCTTCTCAATATGAGGATAGCTGAAAGGAATATATATGTATACACACATACATGTATGTATATGTATACATGCATGTATATATACATACATGTATGTATAGGAGGATATATGATGTATAAATATGTGAGTGTGAGCATTTATATGTTCATGTGTACATAGATGGAGGGCTCAGGATGAGTTGAATATGAAGGGATGATACCTAAAAATAAAATTAAGAGGTGAGAGAGGAATTTATTGGGTGAAGAAGAAAGGAGGTGATAGATTAGGGTAAATTATTTCAAATAAAAGAGGCAAGAGAAAACTGTTACAATGGAGGGGAAGAGCAGGAAGGGGAGAGGGAATGGGACAAACTGATTCTCATTGAATTTGGCCTAAGGAGGGAATAACATAGACACTCAGTTGGGTATCTTACACTACAAGATAATAGGGAGTTAGGGGATAAGAGGGGAGAGGATAGAAGGAAGGGAAGATTGGGGAAGAGGGTAGTTAGAAGCAAACATTTTTGAAAAGGGATAGTGTCAAAGGAGAAAATAGAATAACTGGGGGGGGCAGGGTAGGATGGAGGGAAATATAGTTAATCTTTCACAATATAACTGGAAATGATTTGGGTAACTACACATGTACAATGTAGTGAATTCCTTATCTTCCCAGTGGGGGTGGGTGAGGAGGGAAGAAGGGGAAAAAATCTGGAACTAAAAGTTTTAAAAACAAATGTTTAAAAATTATTTTTTACACATGCAACTGGGAAATAAGATATACAGATACTGGGGTATAGAAACCCATTTTGCCCTACTAGAAAGTTAGGGGAGTGAAGGGGGAGGATATAAGAGAGAACAGATTAGGGGAAGGAGTATACAGTAAGCTTGCTATTTTGGGGTGGGGGTAGGGGAAAGATGGGGAGAGAAAAAATTGTAATTCAAAATCTTGTGGAAATGAATGTTGAAAACTAAAAATAAATAAATTAAAAATTTGAAAAAAAAACTTTTATATCAACTGAAGGCAACCCAAAAAAAGTCTTATTCACACATTTCTGAACTTTATTGAGTCTGCATTCTTCAGAAACTTACCCCTCAAATATTTTCTCAAGGAAATGTGAAATTAATGGACAATTACAGCCAGTAATTGTCAGCCATCAATCAGATGTTCTAAATTTCCCAGTTATATTACCATTGTCTAACAATCTTAAAATGGTGGAGGAAAAAAAATGTAGGATCCATAACAATTTAGGAATCAAAAGTAAATATACTTGGGGCCGCCAGGTAGCACAGCGAGTAAGAGCACTGGCTCCAGTGTCAATATGACCTGGAGATCGAATCCTGGGCTCAGACACTTAGCATCCACCCAGAAACACCTGGCCATGTAACCTTGAGCAAGTTACTTAACCCCAATTGCTTAGGGGCGGCCAGGTGGCTCAGCGAGTAAGAGCACTGGCTCCAGTGTCGGGATGACCTGGATCAAATCCCGGGCTCAGACACTCAGCACCACACCCAGAAATAACTGCCCTTGTAACCTTGAGCAAGTTGCTTAATCCCGATTGCTTTTAAAAATAAGTAAATATACTTAATCATTAAAATTGTTTTTGAAGAAACAGAAGAAAATGATGAAGGAAGATAAATATGTCATAGGTCTTCATGCATATCAAGATAAATGGTCCAAGTTTTTCTCATGTTATTATGGAAAAGCTAAATGCCTAAATGTGGTTACTATTCAAAGTGATTCAGAACAACAGAACTTATTTTTAAGGGATTAAAAGCAAGTCTCACATTGACAAGAGGGTAAACTTTGAACTTATGTATAGAATGCCAACATATTGATGGAAGCCTAAGGACTGATTGGGATTGTGAATCATTGATCAGGACATATATAATTAAATATCCCAGAAAGTGTGGTCCCAGGGTATATTCTATTCTATTCACTCCTGGAATGTACATGTGCTACATGAGTTCTAGATGTATATTTATATCTATGTCTGTATCTATATACAGTCACAGTCTATATAGGGATAGAAGGGGGACTGGGTGGAAGCAGCACAGCAAACATTGGCTAATCTCTTCATTGCTACTGTCATGGATAACATTAATATTTTCTCCAATCTGTATGAGAAGAGCATAAGTATGGGCACTTAAATTCAAAATATTTAATATTCATTAAGCTTTATTACACTGACCGAACCGGGACACTTGTTTGGGTGTGGGATGGAGGGGAGAATAGTGTCCCAGAACAATAATTGCAATCTAGCAGCTATAAAAGGACATTTAATTCTTCAGCAAGATGCATCGTTTCCCCCAGGTAAGGTGATTTAATCAGGGGAAGTAAAGGATAGATTATAGAGGTATTAATGTATATTTTAAAAGTGAAAAGACAAGTCTATATCCTGTGGCTCCTTTAAA
Source organism: Petaurus breviceps papuanus (assembly GCF_028583685.1). Lineage (NCBI taxonomy): Eukaryota > Metazoa > Chordata > Mammalia > Diprotodontia > Petauridae > Petaurus > Petaurus breviceps. The sequence goes on from NW_027187361.1 coordinate 6,650,225, forward strand.
AAGTGTAAAGGAGTTCTCTTACAGGGCATTAGAGGAACAACCTTCCATTAACTATCCCTTTCAAGGCAAGAAAGCACCTTTGAGAAGTTATGGTATTTTTCAATGATGAGAGAAATTAATTACTCATCTTTGGACCACACTGATATAATAAAAATGATAATACTACCTAAGTTAGTTCATGTATACATTATAATACCACCAAAATACTAGAAAGACAAAGAAAATTAATCTGGAAAGATAGAAAATCAAGAATCTCTAGGCAGATAATGACCGAAAGTGGGAAGGAAGGGTAGTAGCTTCCCAGCTTTTCTTTTTTGTTGGTTTTCCTTTGTTCTCTGCCGTGTACTTTCTACTTTTTTCCCCATCCCCCCCAAAAAAAAAAACTACAATTAAATGTGGTTATATGCATAAACATAGATCTCTATACATACATATACATATATACCTCATATTCATATATGTAAAACTGTTCTATGCTTATTTTCTCCTATCATTTCTTTCTTTTGAGTTGGATAGCATCTTCCTTCATAAGTCCCAGTCTTTCTGTGTTTTTCTAAATCAGCCCATTCATTATTTCCTACAACACAGCAATATTTCTTTCTGGATTCAAATAGCATCTTCCTTTATAGAATCTTTTAGATTAATTTGGGTATTCATAATAGAATACCTTAATTGCTCAAAGTTATTCTTAAAACTATTCTTCTTTTAAAATGTATAGAATGTTTTATTGGTTCTGCTTGTTTCACTTTTCATTATTTCACGAGGATTTCTCTATGCTTTTCTAAAATCTTTAAGCTCATCGCATACAGCATAGTAATATTCCATCATGAACATATGCTACAATTTATTTAACCACTCCCCAATTGATAGGTATCTCCACAATTTCCAGTTTTTTTGCCACTACATAGGGAGCTGCTATAAATATTTTAAAATATGTAGGGACTTTTCCATTTTCCCTATTCATCTAGAGAAACATACCTAGTAGTGATATCACTGGGTCAAAGGGTATAAGGAGTTTAATAACTCATTGGGCATAGTTCCAAATCTCTCTCCAAAATGGCTAGATCAACTGACAGATCTACTAACAATGAATTAATGTCCCAATTTTTCTACATTTCCTCCAATATTTGTCATCTTTCCCTTCTCTCATTTTAGCCAATCTAAGAAGTGTAAGATGATATCTCAAGCTTGTTTTAATTTGTATTTCTCTAATAAATAATGATTCAGAGCATTTTTAATATGATTATAAATTAGTTTGGTTTATTCATTGGAAAACTGCCTATTCATATTTGTTGACCATTTATCAGTTGTAGCACTCACCTTCTTATGGATTTGACAAGGTTCTTTATATATTTGAGATATCTAACCTTTATCTGAGAAATGATCAAATTTTTTCCACAATTTTCTGCTTTTCTTCTGATCTTGGCTACCTGTGTTCTATTTGCATAAATACTTTTAAATTTTATATAATCAAAATTATCTGTTTTACATTTCACAATGCTCTCTATATTGTTCATAAATTGTTCACCTTTCCATGTGTCTGATACGTAATGTCTTCCATCTTCTTCAAATTTTCCTCTAAAATCTTCCTTTATATCTAGATCATGTATCTATTTAGACCTTTTCCTGGAAAATGGTGTACAATATTGGTCTATACCCAATTTCTGCCATACTGCTTTTCAATTTTCCCAATAATTCTAACCAGATAATGAATTCTTATTCCAAAGATAAAAGTTTTCACACCTGTCAAACACACAGTAACTATATTTGTTTGCTGTTATAGATTGTACAACTGTTCTGTTGCACTGATCTACCTTTCTATTTCTTAGGCAGTACCAGATAGTTTTGATTTGCCTTATAATATATTTTAAGATATGGTACTGTTAAATCATCTTACTTTACATTTTTTCCCATTAGTTCCTTTCATATTCTTGATTTTTATTCTTCCAAGTGAATTTTGTTATTATCTTTTCTACCTCCATAAAATAGTTTTTGGTAATTTAGTTGGGATGGGATTAAAGAGATAGATTAATTTTGGTAAAATTGTCATTTTTTTATTATATTGACCTTGCCTATCCATGAATAATTAATATTTCTCCATTTATTTAAATATTACTTATTTTTATCTTAAGAGCTTTTTATGGTTTTGTTTATATCGATCCTGGGTTTGTTTTGGTAGCTGTATTACCAGGTATTTTATACTGTAGAGAATTATTTTAAATGGGGTATCTCTAGCTATCTCTTCCTTCAGGATCCTTTTTGAAAATCCAGAATTGCTGATAATTTACGTAGGCTTGCCTTATATTCTGCCACTTTGTTGAAATTGTTAATTATTTCAATTAATTTTTATTTGAATATTCAGGATTTTCCAAGCATATCATCACATCATCTGCAAAAAAAGATTTTTATTACCCAGTTTCCTTTTCTGATTCCTTTTATTTCTTTTTTTTTTTTGATTGCTATTACTAGAATTTCCAGTACTATATTGAATAATGTTGGTGGCAGTGGGAATCCTTGTTTCATACCTGATCATACTGGGAAGGGTTCTATCTTACCCATATTATAAATAATACTTGCTGATTATTTTAAGTAAATATTCCTTATCAATTTAAGGAAAAGTCCATTTATGCCTACACCTTCCAAAGTTTTTTATTGGAGATGAGTGTTGTACTTTGTCAGATGCTTTTTCTGCATCTATTGATATTATCATATGATTCTCGCTATTTTATTATTGATATAGTCAATTACATTAATAGTTTTCATTATGTTTATCCACTCCTGCATTTCTGGTATGCCTCCTCCTTGCTCATAATTTATAGTCTTTGTAATTTGTTGTTGTAATCTTGTAGCTAGTATTGTTTTAAGATTGTTGCATCCATATTCATTAATAAAATTGACCACTAATTTTATTTCTCTGTTTTTATTTGTCCTGGTTTAGCTGTCAGCATCATATTTGTTTCATAAAAAGAATTTATGAAGACTCCTTCTTTGCCTATTATTCCAAAGAATTTATTTAATGTTGGAATTAGTTTGTCTTTAAATGTTTGATAAAATTCACTTGTAAATTCATCTGGTCCTGGCACTTTTTTCTTAGGAAGCTCATTTATGACCTTTTTGATTTCTTTTTCTAAAAGAGTTCTATTTAGATATTCTGTTTCTTTTTCTACTTATCTGAGCAATTTATATTTTTGTAAATACTCTTCCATTTCACTTAAGGTTTTTTAATTTATTGGCACATAATTGGGCAAAATAACCCCTTTAAATTGCTTTGATTTCATCTTCTTTAGTGATAAATTCAGCCTTTTCATTTTTGATATTATAAATTTGTTTTTTTCTCTCTCTTTTTTAATCATATTAATAATGGTGTATCTATTTTGTTGTTTTTTTTCATAATATCTCCTAGTTTTATTTCAATAGTTTTTTGCACTCAATTTTAGTAATTTCACCTTAATTTTTAGGTTTTCCAATTTACTCTTTAATTGGGGATTAATTTGTTGTTTTTCTAGTTTTTTTTAATTGTACATCCCATTCATTGGTTGCTCTTTCTCTTTTTTAATCATATAAGCACTTAGAGATACAAATTTTCCTCTGATTACAGCTTTCATTGTATCGCTTAGTTTTTGATATGTTGTTCCATTATTGTCATTTTCCTCAATGAAATTACTGATTGTTTCTATTATTTGTTCTTTAACTCATACATTCTTTAAAATTATGGACTATGTTACTACAGAGATTGAGAGCAAAGTTTTAGGAAAGATTTAAAACAAGCCAGTACCTGCAAATTAGTCTGGTGAGTGTACAAAAATTTTGATGTATTTTAAATGAAAACTAATAACTTCTTTAGCACAGAATGCCCTATTTATTCCACATTTGTTTTCTTGTATTTACTTTTTTTGAGCTCCTACATTAGACTATTTGTTGTTTTGTTTTATGTTTTGCCTTTGTTTGTATCCCCAGAGCTTAGCCCAGTATGTGCTTCATATTAGGTTCTTAATAAATGCTAGCTGATTTGCTTAACATTTCGAATGTCCCCTTTCAACAACTACTACATTCAGGGGAATGAAACCACTCCCCATAGGAAATGTTCTATGGTTATTCCAGTACTTAACATATCCAGACATACTCTGATAGTAACTAGTTTGTGTACTATAATCACTTCAATTTATATATAATTTTCAAAAATAGTTCTAGGAAATAATATTTTATTTATAAAAAAGAACACATGGTTTATGTTCATTAAGCATAATTTTAACTGCTTTATGATAAAAAAAAAGACTGTGAATACATACTTTGTGTGAGGTTTCCATGATTAGGCCATTAAAAGGTATAAGACAAGACCTACAGATGTAGATCAGCCTAGACATATAGCATTAGTTGACATTGAAAGAATGTTTTAAATTTACAAAATGTTTTTCCTTCCTGATGTCATTGGAACTTAACAATAGCCCTATGAAAAGGTGACACATGTATTATTTATCTCATTTTAAAAATTTGGAAATTGAAGCTTAGGAAGAAATTTGGCCATGGCCATATATATATACACACGTACACACACACACATATACATGTATAAGGGAGAATTTTAATTCAGGGATTTGTGAGTCCAAGTCTAGCTCTCTTTCCAGTACACCATGATTCTTCTTTGTATTTAAATCATATTTAGTACCTGTCAGCCTAATTTTAGGTAACTTTTCATTGTTATATAAAAATGTCACAAATTAACACTCATTTCCCTGAGTACAGTAATATATGTGTGTATGTATGTATGTATGTATGTATATATGTATATATACCCCAAGATGAATACAGTATACAGCTCTAAAATGAAACCTCTTTGAAGTAGATGAAAAATACAAATAAGTATGCACTGGAAAATATCACTAATTATTGGCATGCTTAGCTTTAAAACAAGCCAAATGTAAGGAAAAGTATAGCACTTATGTGTAGACAAAGTTGGTATACACATTCTCTTTAGGAATTCATATTCATAAGCAATATTTCTAGCTTTGATCTTTTGACAAAGAATGGTAAAATGTGATCTTTCCCTTTAATGCTTCATGATACAGCTTACCTTTCATGTTTTAGAACAAGATGCTATTAAGACAAATACAATATGGTCAAAGCAGTTGGCTTAAGAACCTTGAATTATGAGGGTACACAACACTGTTTCGCATCATCTATCCAGCTGCTAGAGCAAACAAAATCAGAGCACCAACTTGTCATCACATTCTAGCCAATTGTTCCCCAAACACCTGTCACTGAGAAGCTGTATTCTTTTTAATTTACTTACTGTTTTTTAGTAATATAGTAGAATAGAATATGTTGTCTATATTTAAAAGCCTAGGCAATGGATTGTTGAATCATTAGTATTTCAAATAGTTTGAAATTGCATCTCCTCTCCTCAGGAGAACCTCAGCAGTCCACTTTGCAGTTCCATTTAACCAAGTCCCCTTGGTGCCCTGAAGAATTTCAAGGCTAAATTAATGCTCCAAGGAGAGCAGCATATAATCAGTCCTTTTAAAACCACTTAACCAGCACAGAATAAATCCTACTTTCCATTATGTTAATGAAGCTACCAGGGGAGCAGACATCCAGAATTCACAAAGACACCCTATAACAGCAGTGGCTTGTCACTTCACCATATCCCTGTGTCAGTTCCTTGGATGTGACCCAGCAACTCTTCCATTAGCTCTCCAGGTAGTATGAAGACATCCCATAGAAAACAGCACTTTCTGTTGCCAGCAATCTTCAAGCTTTTATCAACTGTCACAAACATCCTGAAAGTCACATGTGAAATTGGTCATGGTGTTTTGGACTTTTGCATTGCATTGAAAGAGCTGTTATTTCTGATGGTTTTTTCTTTTGAAAAAGTAAAACCACCTACTGGAGACCTATGCCTTTTGTCATTGTAGCATGCCTATCACAGTGTGTTCTGGGCTGGGCTGGATTCAAACCAATCTTCTACTAGTATAGGTTTGATATTAGACCACAATGAGATACTGATAGGTTATTCAAGAGATAACAAAAGGAGATTTATTTAGACACAGCAGGAGAAGGATATAAAATAAGGAGAAGTATGGAAGATGTCTGAAGTCGATTCTTTTTAGTGAAGCTTCCTTGCTGGAATGCACATTTTTATTTACCAATTAATTATCAGAGAGCATAAAGAGGGGTGGTGGTTCTTATGGCTGCTTTGTACTCATGTGACCAGGAAGTGATGTCAACAACCTGACCTTTTAGTTCCTTAAGCCAACCATGACTTAAGGATGCTCTCAATATCTTTTAAGGAAAAATTCTCCAGACTTGCATGGAATGAGTGAGTAGAATATTGTTCCTGCTATACTCTAGCTTCTAGAAAACCTGGGGATATCAGAGTTTAAACTCTGGTAGGTCTTTTTAAGCTTCATGTATGGGCCCAGAAATGGACTGTGTGCTTGCTTTTTGAGAATCAGTCAAGCTAATTTGGTGATACTCACACATGAAGTTTGGCCATTCATTAGGTGATGTCATTTTGAAGCCATAGCAACTAAACAAAGTCACTTACAAAGGCATAATGATTTTGAGATCCTCAACCTTTAAGGGAGTTTTCACACCAATAAGATACAAAACTTAGAAGTTTTATTTAATATAATAGACAAATGTTCCTTTTGTTGATCCATTAAGAATTTGTTAAAATCATATTTTTCTAATAGAGAAGGCAGCATGGTAGAAAGAAAAAAGGGATGAACTTGGAATTAGAGAACCTGGCCTCTTTAGATACTGTCTAGAGACTTGGGAAAGTCCCTCTTGATCATTGTACTCAAGAATTTCTGTAGTCCTTTCTAGATAGAGATCAATGAATGTGATGTTCTATATCATTTGCTATTAATATGACACTGAGTAAGTGACTTCTCTTTTGGGGAACTCAGTTTTTTCAACTGTGTAATGATGAGTTTGGACAAAATGATTTCTTAGAACCTTTCTATCCTTAATATTCTTTGAATTTGCAAAATCCTATAGTACATTACCTGATGCCTGTTTGTCAGGGCAGTTAGATTCAGAAAAATGTTCCTTTACCTTTATTTCAAATGTTAACTAACTACATGATGTGCATAAAATATATCTATCTATATGTATATACTCACATATATCTATATTGATCTACCCACACATGTAAATCAATATAGATACCTATTAACATATATACATATGTGCACTTATATGTTTATATCTATATATAATGCATATACATTAATACACATAAGCATTTATTGCCATGTGTGTGTATATATGTATATTTATGCATTTATATGGGCAAATACATTTAAATGCATATGCATATAAATGTGTCTGGAATTAACATTTATGAACTACCTAATATAGGAAGATAGAGATAAATTTTTTTTAAATCCCTATCTCGAAACATATAATATTTATTTATCTCTATCCCATATCTACCTATCTATCATCCATGCATCTATCTATCTATCTATCTATCTATCTATCTATCTATCTATCTATCTTTCTTTCCTTCTTTCTATCAATCATCTATCTGTCTGTCTGTCTATCTATCTATCTATCTATCATCTATCTATCTATCTATCATCTATCTATCTATCACCTATTGGGAGATCAGAAAGTCATCAGTATAGACAAAATAATCCCATGGGAGCTGATAAAGTCACCATGTGAGAAGGTATAGAGATAAAAGAGAAGAGGGCCTAGGAATATGCCTAAATTTAAAGAGTGAGATATGTAATATAGAAGAAGGCTACAAGTCCAATGGAAATTGAGTCAAGAGAGAGTAAGGGATAAGACATTAAAGAGTTTTAAGATGAAGATAAGGGGAACAAAAGAAACTTTGTGGATCACATTGTGTTTGTCCTTCATTTTCAAAGAGGACCACGGCATCAGGGAAATGATGACATGACTTGCAGTTGACTTTGATTTGAGTGAGGGACAACTGTGCAAGATCACCAAACTTACTTTTTCTTCCTGGATCCAGTGACCGTATATTCATCAGGATGACTAGAAATGACCCCAGATGCAATGGGATACCCTGATCCTTTCAGGCTAAGGCCTTTTCAGGTACTCACTTAGAGTGAGGTAATGCCCATTTGGTGAATAGGACTCTTAAAGAAGCTAATCAAGGGATGGCCCCTTTAATTAGAAAAATGCAAAGAAAAAAGAAATCAAGCTGGGAGGGAAGACCCTCAGAGTTGCTGTTCCAAAGAGAAACAGTTAACATTGACATTCACTCTAAGCCAGGAGACACTAAAATATAGTCATTAAGTGAAGCTTGGGCAGGGACCTATTGTGGTCCAATCTATGAGGACAGATGTGAGTCACATTTTTTCTGAGTAAACTATAAGATGAAGTCTTTTAACTGAGAGGGTTGGGGAGGCCTGAGGAAAGAGCTCCTCTGGAATAGCTCTTTTGGAATAGCTGTAGTGGGGAATGGCATGAAGTATCAATTAAGAAAGAATAAAAAAATGACCTAGTTATGGTGCAGATCAAACTGGGATTCAGTAACAAATTTGTACCAGGCCAGTGAGCTTAGCTGCATAACATCCTCCCCTAATATATGAATAGGGGTGGAAGAGAAGGGAATAATAGTGGAGTAATATGATTTGTGGTTTTAGGCACACATACACATGTGTATGTATGTGTGCATATAAGCACACACGTGTGTGAATGTACATACATGCATGTGCACATATGATATATGCACTACGTATCTATAGAAATGTATACATATGCACATAAAGGCATAGTAATGGTATATGGGTATATTTTATGTGCATATATGTGCACATATATATACATGCATATACCCATTATAACACTTTTTGTTTGCTTTTCTTCTCCATCCTGCTAGAGTAACTAGGCCAACTGAAGACTGAAATTCATTCAAATATTCCTATTTAAGGAAAAAATTCTGAATGATCATAATAAATGATTCCATATGCTTCACTTCAAACTTTTCATGGAAGATGTGTCAAATAGAAAAATGTTTCATTTTAAATTCTGAGATATGATGAAGAAATGTAAATGAGTCTCTTGCAAGAATTCTACAATGATTTATAACCAAATATGAATAAATGAATGAATGAAGGGTTAAAGGAATGAATGAGTGAATGAATGAATGAGCATTGATTAAACTTTTATTTTGTGCCAAGTTTACTATGTGTACTGAGCTCTAGGGATACAAAAAGAAAAGCAAAAACAAAACAGAAACAGTCCCTGTTCTGGAGGAGCTTATATTTTATGGAGAGAGACAATACATAGAGGGCTAGTGACCAGTGAGGGGTATTTTGGTTAGCAAAGTCAGAAGGAATGTGAGCAAAACAGGAGAGCAGACTGACAAACCTGTTTCCCATAGCAATGTCAGTATTAATTCAATTATGCTCCCATATCTGGAAAGCAACATGAAGGTGGTGGGTAAGGCAGAGAATACATGGATGGGGGCAGAATGAGAATAAATCCAGTAAATAAGTTGAAGTTTGATTGAAGTCACCTAGATATAGTAGGCTCACCCAAAAGAAGTAGTGAAAAAGTATTTTCCTTTGAAAAAAGCAGAATACATAATTTTAAGAAAGAAAAAATATGGTCCTGTCTTGTCTCTTGACCTCTAGGAGCTCATTCCACTTTGTTTTTTTAAAGAGACAAAAGAACAATACCTTTCAGTTTACTTTAGGGCCAAGTAACATGGACATCACAAAATATATCCTCTGAGGAAACAGAGTAAGATGAGGAAATGTTCCACTTCTCATGAGACAGTGTGGAATCTCATTGAGATACACTGAGCTACTTATTTATATTTCTGGGGCTAAAGATAGTTTAAAGTAGGGATCTGGAAAGCTCTTCCCTGACAGATATAGTGTGAACACCTGCACTTGATACACAGGGTAGTTTTTGATTGGCATTACTCGTTTCTTATTTTTCTCTTCTGCATCCCCTTTCCATCAATCATTCAGTTTGAAATGTAAATTTTCAACCTTTGGAGAAATGTCTTGAATATGACATCCATTCTTCCATCTATCCATTCATCTATCTATCTATCTATCTATCTATCTATCTATCTATCTATCTATCTATCTATCTATCTATCAATCATCTATGCTCTAGCTCTCATTTTTTCTGTCAATCTACTGTCTCTCTTTCTGTCCCCAAAGTAGCCTACTTCTAACAGATACACCCTAGCTGTGCAGCAGTAAGAAGTCATGTAGCCTCTCGCTCTACCTCAGTTTCTTCATTTGCAAAATGGGCTTAAAAAAGCACTTCACAGGATTACTGTGAAGATCAAATGAGTATATATATATATATACATATATATATATAAATATATATATATGCATACACACACATATACAGAAACTTGCTAATTTTAAAGCTGTATATAAATTCCAGCTATTATTTTTGTTGTTGTTAGTTATATTATTAGGAAAATAAGTATCAGTAAGGGAAGATTGGAGATTAAACCTATCATTGAAACATTGTCATAAAAGTAAGATTGCGACTTCTTTATGAAGCTCCTTTTAATTTCATAAATTGGGTTTATAATACAGTATTTACTGTACAGTTTATTTATTCATTTATTAATTATAATAATGCAACCATTTGAACAGTTCTCCTTTTTCTAGTTGATCTCTTGATTTGAAATCAGAGTGGTCCTACATTTAAATCACATATCTAGTACTTACTGATTGTATGATCATGGGCCAGTCACTCACTCTCACTATACCTTAATTTGCAAAAAGATTCTATAATACTCATACTATCTCATAACTGGTGATACTCTATAACAATCACCTATGGAGTACCATAATCTCCAGATAATTAAAATTCACTGCTATCCAATAGGCAATGAAGATAAAATATAATAAAAGTAGCATAAAGTACATACACAGACACACATAATATGTGTGTGTATATATATGAAAAGAATCATCAACCAATGAATAATTGATAGAAAATCTGAGTGTTACACTATTTTTCATCTAAGCTCAAGAAATCATAAGAAAGTCTTGAAGTATATTGGGCAAACTTCATAAGAAAGATTTATAAGACAATGTAGAAAATAGTTACACAGACTTAGAAGTTATGAATGAATTGTGATCTGAACCATTGAATGGATATTCATATTGATGAGGTAATATTAAAGTTTTTTGTTTCTTGTTTTTTTTTCTTGCTTTTTGGAGGAGGGAAGGCAGGGCAATTGGAGTTAAGTAACTTGCCCAAGGTCACACAGCTCGTAAGTGTTATGTGTCTGAGGCTGGATTTGAACTCAGGTGCTGCTGACTCCAGGGCCTGTGCTCTATTCACTGCATCACCTAGCCACCCCAACATTAAAGTTTTTAAAGTTAAAATATCATTTGTGGGGTACTTGTAAATATTAAATAAGATATTGTTTGTAATATACTTTTAAATAATAATAGTAATGATTAATAAGAGTTATCATTGTTACAGTACCTTCTACATTCCAGGCATTATGTTAATACTTTACAATTAACTATTCCGTTTACTCTTTAAACAACCCTGGGTAGAAGGTGCTATTATTATTCTCATTTTAAAGATGAGGAAGTTGAGACAATAGGTTTAATGACTTGTCTAGCTTATCTGAGGCCAGATTTGAATTCAGGTCTTCCCAAATCCAGGCCAGTTCGATATGCACTGCTCCAACTAGCCATTTTTTGGACCCTTAGAGATTAATCCTAGTGACTTTTTTGAGCAAGGATTGGAATCTTGTTGCACATATTGTTGCAGAGGCTCTCCTTGCTTCCTATCACTCATAGATGGAGTCACAATTAAGAGACACTCCTCTCAACATCACTGTGGTGTTTAGCAGGAAGAGTAACTGACCTACAGCTGTCCTGCTGCTCCCAAAGTTGGGCTAGTGCTGCTTCTAGAGTAGGCGCCAGCTATGGGTGCTGTTTAAGAAGGGTTTCATGCTGGGGGGTGGAACCAAGATGGAGGCATAGAAGCAGGAAAACTCCACGTGCTCCCCCAATAACCACCTCAAATAATTATTTAAAATGATTCTAAACAAACTTTAGGGCTACAGAGCCCACAAAGTGACAGAGTGAAACAAACCTCCTGCTGAAGGCAGCCTGGCAGGAAGGGTCCATCACAATGAGCTGGGAGCAGAGCCTAGGCCAGCGTGAGCCTGAGGTTTTAGCCCAAGGGACACCATCACCAGCCGTGGCTAGAGGGACTTCAGGTGAGTGGATCATCAGCAGCTGTGGTGGTTTCCAGAATTATCAACCCATAAATTCCAAAGACAAAGTGAGAGGTCAGTGTGGACTTTGGGAAAAGGGGGTACAGGAGTGTGGTCCAGGCTCTCCCTCAGAGGGAAAAGTGGCTGAGGTGTGGTGGCCATGCAGCTGCTGCTGCATGGCTTGCTCAAAGCTCCTGGCCTACAGATTATAGGGGGACCAAGTGATCACTCCAAAGGGTAATCAATCTTGCTTTAATCCGCTTGGATCTGGATCACTGTCTAGGGTGAAGGTCCTGGGGTGTGTGACCAGATGCCAGAGCCAGTGGAGGGTTTAGAGAGGGCAGCCAACTAATAGCTCCAGCATCTGCAAAAAAACCAGCAATTTGGGACAAAGCTCTCATCTCTGGAAGCATTGTTCGACTGTGGCAAAAAATTCAAAAGTCAAGTAACTGAGTTGCAATATGAGTAAGCAAAGGAAGCAAAACAAGCACAGCAATTTGACTTTATATTCCTATTTTAGGAACAAAAAGTATCAAAGCATGTAACAGGAGGAGGAAAACAAAATCAGAACTCATGTACCGAAAGCTTCCAGGAAAAATATGAATTGGTTACAGGCCATAGAGGAGCTTAAGAAGGATTTTGAAAACCAAATAAGAGAAGTGGAGGAAAAATAGGGAACAGAAATGAGAATGATGCAAAGAAATCATGAAAAGAGAGTCAGCAACCAGCAAAAGAGGCTCAAAAAGCCAATGAGGAGAATAATGTCTTAAAGAGTCAAATTTGCCAGATGGAAAAAGAATGTCAAAAGTTCACTGAAGAGAATCATTCCTTCAGAATTAGATTGGAGAAAATAGAAGCTAGTGAATTTGTGAGAAATCAAGATACTATTTAACAGATCTAAACAAATGAAAAAAATAGAAGGCAATGTGAAATACCTCATTGGAAAAACCACTGGCCTGGAAAATAGATTCAGGCAAGATAATTTAAAAATTATTGGACTACCTGAAAGCCATGATCAAAAAAAAGAACCTAGAAATCATCTTTCAAGAAATTCTCAAGGAAAATTGCCCTGATGTTTTAGAACCAGAGGCCAAAATAAAGATTGAAAGAATTCACTGGTCACCTCCTTAGAAAGATACCAAAGAGAAAAATCTTAGGAATATTATAGGCAGGTTGTAGAGTTCCCAGATAAAGGAGAAAATATTACAAAGATCCAGGAAAAACAACTTGCATATTGTAGAAACACAATCAGGATAACCCAGGATCTGGCAGCTTCTACACTGAGATATCGAAGGGCTTGGAATATGATATTCTGGAGGTCCAAGGAACTGGGATTAAAACCAAGAATCACCTACCCAGCAAAACTGCGTATCATGGATAACCATTTAGTGGAATAGAGGACTTTCAAAAATTCTTAATGAAAAACCAGAGTTGAATAGAAAATTTGACATTCAGAGACAAAAAGCAAGAGAAGCATGAGAAGGTAAACAGGGAAAAGAAATCATAAGGAACTTTCTAGAGTTGAACTATTTACATTCCTACATGGAAAAACAATAACTGCAACTTATGAAACCTTTCTCAGTATGAGAATAGTTGAAGGGAAATAGAAATGTGTGTGTGTATACATATATATACATATATATGTATGTATATACACACATACATATATGTGTATATAGGTTGTATGAATACATATGTGAGGGTGTGTATATATGTACAAGTATACATAGACAGAGGGCACAGGACCAGTTGAGTAGGAAGGGATGATACTTAAAAGGTGAAATTGAGAGGTGAGAGAGGAATATAATGAGAGGAGATGGGGAGAGACAGAATGGGGTAAATTATCTCATATAGAAGAGGCAAGGGAAAACTGTTCCAATGAAGGGGAAGAACAGAAAGGCAAAAGGGAATGGGTCAACCTTAATCTCATTGAATTTGGCTTAGGGAAGGAATGACATACACACTAATTAGGGTATCTCCCCCTATAGGAGCGTGGGGGGGGAATGAGATGGGGATCATGGAGAGGAGGGCAGTTTGGAGGGGAGGGAAGCTAGAAGCACACACTTTTGAAAAGGGACAAGGTCAAAGTAGGGAATAAAACAAGTGGGGGTCGGGATAGGATGGAGGGAAATATAGTCAGTCTTTCACAATATATATACTATGGAAATGTTTTGCATAGCTAGACATGCACAACATATATGGAATTGCTTATCTTCCCAGTAAGGGTGGGTGATGAGCGAGGAAGGGAAAGAATCCTGAATTCAAAGTTTTAAAATCAAATGTTTAAAAAATATTGTTATTATTTGTTTTTACATGCAACTGGGAAATAAGATATACAGGCCCTGGGGTATGGAGATCAATTTTGTTTTACTGGAAATTTGGAGTGGTGGGGGAGAATATAGGAGAGACCAGATTGGGGAAGGAGGTATACCGTGGGATCACTGTTTTGTGTTGGTGGGTAGGGGAAAGATGGGGAGAAATTTGTAACTCAATATCTTGTGGAAATGAAATGATGTAAACTAAAAATAAACATAAAATTCAATTTGAAAAAATAAAAAAAGAAGGGTTTCGTCCTGAAATTTTGATAACACAATTTGATGACTATTTGGAGGCAACTAAGTAGCACAAAGGACAGAGCACTGGACAGGGAGTCAGGAAGACCTGAATTTAAATGCTTATTTATTATTATTTGGTATTTTTATATAATATCTTTTTATTATATTTATTATTATTATCATTTTTAAATGCTTATTATCATAAGGGAAGATATTTGCCAGTGTGACCCTGGGAAAGTCACTTACACTCTTTCAGTCTTAGTTTCCTCATCTCTAAAATGGGAATAATAATGGGACTTACCTCTAAGGTTGTTATGACAATAAAATGAGACAATAATTCCAAGATGTTTCACAACTTTTAAGACATTATATAAATGTTGTTGTGGTAGCTATCATTATTATTCCTTAAGCATCTATCATGGGCAGGAAATTGTTTCAAATACAAAAAATTGTAGTGTCCAAGACAACTCAGTGGATTTCTAGTCCCATATATAATTCATTTCATAAGATTTATAACTATGTCAGGGTACCTGGGACTTTGGCCCAACATACTGAATTGAGGGCACCAAATTCAGAGGGTACTCACAGAACTAGTAACAATTCAGCAGCACAGAAACAGAGATCTCATTCTTAGTTAGCAATAATAATGAGTTAAAATAGGAAACTACCAGATTCCAGGCTGGGCTGAATGTTTCCTCTTCCCTGCTTTGCTACAGGAGCCCCCCTAGCGGTGATTTTATCCCAATGTTCCAGGATCCTGGTTTCTTATTCCCTATCATTTCCTTTCAGCTAACTTTAAACTTGAAGCTCCTTGCTGTCGATTTATTTTATGATAGTTGGCCTGGGCATGAAATTTTCTAGTTAGAGTTCTGTATAGTTCATGGGGCTGGCTGCTTATAGTGGCAGAAAGTCAGTAATGAGTCTTTCTTCTTTAAATGTGCTGAGTGAGAAGTGAAGGCATAGATGCAGTCAGGTAGGCAGGTAAATTTGACATTCCTAGCTCTAGCCTGAAGTACTGTTAGCAAGAAAAAATAGTCTCAAATTGAGACAAACTCCCCCAGAAAGAAGAATAAAACATTTTCCACAGAGCAATGAGATATTATTAGCTGGGCCTCAAAAATGAATGCAGAACTCCAAAACTAAAGCAAATGTTTCCATAGGCATCTCTGGAACTAGGACAGGGGGTAAAGAGATTTTCTAAATAAAACTCAGAGAGTTCTCAGAGTGACCTGCATACATTTACCAACACACTCTGTGTGGTCTAGCCAAAGAATAGTCAAAGTCTGAGTATGCAATACATAAAGTTCATTCTGGTATATTGGAAATTAATCTAAATTTTAACGAACAACAACAACAGAAAGGAAACTGTTGCAGTGAGCAAAAATCTTTTTAAAAACTGCTAAGGAATTCACACACAATTTCTCACAAAACTAAAATGCCCTCATGGAAAAAAAATGATTTCACTGAAAAATACATAAAAGATTAATAGCTCCCTTTAGTCTTCCCCAATAGGAAAAGTAAATAATGACAGTCTTCTGAAATAGAAACCTAAAAATCTTGTGGCCTTTCAGAGATCTCATTAAAGGAAACGGCCAAACTTTCCAAGAAGCTCTGTAAAAGCTATCTGGACGTATCTTTGCAATGTGTTCAGACAGGATAATTATTCCCTTTATAAAAGTGAAGATGTTTGATTCCCCTAAGGTCCAGTGAGCAATTTATATCAGAGAACTGTTCAATAGCCGCATTAATATCAAAATGGTAGTCTTTGACGTTTATCCATAGTTCATATTCAAGTGGTATCAGCTCCATACCAGAGATCTTATCTATGATCCATAGACTATGACTAAAAACATACAGAGAATGGTATTCAATAAATGGGGGCTATTTGTGTCTTTCAAACAATTTATAAAGGCAGTTATAAAGGCTTGATTTAAGGTAAAACTTCATAATAGCTAGAGCTACCTAGAAGTACGACAGACTGCTCTAAGAATTATTAGAAATCATTCCATGGAAGTCCTCAAAAGATAGATTTAAATACTGCTTGTATGCTGTGGAAGAGCTTCCTGTGCAGGTGGGAGTTGGAAAAATAGTATGTGTGATCTCTTCTTGCTCTGTGAATTTTTTATTTGGTTCTTTTAAAACCTCAATAGGAGGTTTAAAAAAAGACCTTTTTTCGGAATATTATGCATTTCTCTTAACTAAATAAAAGTTGTCTTGATCAATGGATCAGTGTAACCCCCAGAAGATCTGAGATCAGACTGGGAGAGCTCTGGGATAACAGGGACAACTTGGAAGCAAAAAGAACCAACTTTTAACAGGAACAAACTCATATTTTCAGCAGCAAAGGGGAGCCCCATTTAAAACCTTGCAGAATGAAAGCCTATGGTGTATTGTTCTAGCCCCATTGAATCAATCTGAAGAGAGGTTAGGTGATCCATTTTATGAAAGATCCTAATGGAGTCCTATAGATTTTAGCATAGTCATTCCTGATAAAGTGTTTATGCTGACTGGCTAGATTCAAACCATACTTATTACTTGGCTAAACAGATGTTGATAATTCTGGATTTAGATACTAAGTAATATAAGAGCTGAAACCAAGAGAGATTTTCTTATTCACCTTCTTTTTCTGTATGTAATCTTTCAAAAAATTCCTTGTTTTCTGCATTACAGTCTCTGAACAAAAGACTCTGAGGTTTCAGTCCCCTGGCAAGAGACAGTGCAGTAGAAAATTACATGTGCTAGGACTTTCTAACCAGTTGGAGAATTTTTGTGTGTAGTTAGTCTTCAGGCATAGCTAATAGCACATTTTGCAGATGGACCTACAAAATTGAATTTCTAGGTTTCTACTCAGCCATGGTCCATATCTGTTAAACATTCTAAGGAATGAAGGTTTAGAAAGATAACCTGGTGAGATGAAAATAAGTGAGAAGTTCCTTTCTCTGGATAGATTAAGCAGCACTCCCTTGTTCCTGATCTAGCCCCACTAGAGATTGTTAGAGTAAAAATGTCAAGAAAGCAAAACAGTTACTAATCTAAGAGGGCTGCTGTAAAAATCCCTCCATTTCTATCTTATATGTGAAATTTCTTGTGGAGATGGGAAACTATCAACCCACCTCTAACACACACTGACATTAGTCACATTTTAACCTTTGTGCAACATTAGGAAATGCTTTTGGTCTGAGAATGCTCTCTGACAGCCCCTTTCATGTTAAAGGCAAACTCCCTATCCTCTTCCTCCTTCATTTGCTCAGCTCTCACCACAAAGACAAACCGTTTATTGTCTTTATTGTCCAAGTGCTCAGCTTTCATCACAGAGGCGTTTTCTACTACATATCTATGAGTGCCATGTTAATCTCTCCAAGGCTCAATATCTTTTCCCTTTTGACTGCTTTTAGCTTCTGGAGAAAATGCTAATAAGTGCAGCACCCCAGATTTCTTCCTTCAACTTGCTGGACCTCTGTTTTTATTGAATCTCTTGTTGGTGGTGAGGATGGGGGTAGAATAGGGGTTGTAACTGCCTATAAATCAAGCATAACCTTGACCATATGGGTCCATATCAGCCACCCAGAGATGCAGAAGGTCGTTCTACTCATAAGGCAGGAACCATTATTGCTAAATGGACTTTTGACTACATGTCCATGTTTCAGTTTATTGGAAGATCTTTTTTCCTCCTCTCCTCTCTTTGCTCTGAATGTAGCATGACCTTGGACTGGGCCCACTATAATCATGCCATGACTATGCCATTTTTATTCTTCACAGTGCCTGGGTTCGAGTTATAGGAGCTTCAGGGAAATGAGAACCACTGTGTTAACAAAAATACATTATATGAATTGTAGATAAGCTTATGTTTCCAGCAAAAGGGAAAAGTTATAAAGAGACCCTGGGAAATGACAGACAGTAAGAGAATCTTTTAGCATCACTGATTTGCTCTAGACAGAGGCTTCCATGAAGTTAATTAGGGTATTCTCTTTTATTGAGATTATTCCTAGGTATGAAACCATAAGAGTCACAGGTCTCTAGGCAGTTATGATAGATTATTTGTTCTGCTGGCCATCTGAGGTCTAAGCAAGGTCTTTACCTTTTTTATCATGTCTTAAAAGCCCAATTGGTTGAGTTCAGTAGCGTCCCTTTGTTCACTTTGGCTTACCTATAAAACCTTCTGCAAATTCCCTAACTCTTAACAATCATCATTTAAAAATCTATGTGATTTCATTGCTGTAAAAACTTATGCCTTATTAGATGACATATTAGAGAGCTACATTAGCAGAGAGATTAATTCTAGACTTAGATCGAGACCTTCTTAACCTATATCATATCACTTGCCATCTTGAACTTAGACCTTAATTCTAGTTCAATTCCCTTATAGAATATTGCCTCACTGATTGCAAGTCTATATAAATACAAATTTTTCTTTTTAAAAATTAGCTGAATAACAAGTTGCAAACTTTTTTTTTTTTACAATTGATCCTATTCATGATGTAAAGGACATCATCAAAGATATAGATGGAAAAGTAGGTAAATGTATTGAGTGTGTGTAATAGTAATGGAATTAAAGATCCCCCTGTATTGGCTTACTTTTTGGATTGATTGTGTTAAAACCCAGAGCTTGTGAATCCCACTTGTGGGATGGACTTATTGATGTGAAAAGAGAGTGCTGAACTGGGAGGAGTTGGTGATGTAAATTTAGAGAGACACAAGAAAAGAGAGAGGCAGAAGAACTTTTTGGAAGCAGCATCTTGGAGGCAGAGAGAGACTGAGAGGATTGCTGAGGGCCACTTTGAATTGCCTAGGACTTTTGAGAGCTGCCACACAGAACTGCCAAGGACTGAGGAGACGTGGCTGCTATGCTGGTACTTTGTCTGTCTGTTTTGATGTTGTTTTTCCAGATTTGTCCACTAGTGAAAGACAGTCCTCTTGTTGCAGAGGAAGCTTGCTGTTGGTTCAGAGCTCCACAGACTGTTCTACAGACAGAGAGTGAATTCTGTCCACTGGTGAGGGACAGTGCTGTTGTTGCAGAGGTTTTGGAACCTGGCTGTTGGTTCAGAGCTCCTAAGACTGTTCTGTAGACAGAGAATGAATTAATGAAGATACTGGCAATGTATCTTGTGGCCTTGCTAAGCTTTGTCTCCCCAGGAAAAAAAATTGCTGAGAACTTGCCTCAGGTCAAGATGAAGAAAAGACCTCTCTTTGGGTATTAAATGCTGTGCTTAAGCTTGTTGTAACTCTGGGGTAGATGGCCTATTCAGTTGTAATCCAAGGGTGGGGAACTTTTGACTTTTTTGTGCTCTGTGATTGAAGAAATGAATATACTTTACTTATGATTGGAAACTAATCTTCATTTGAGAAGAGGGGCTTTGTGATGGACTAAATGAATGTACAGCCTAGAGGTGGAGTAGTATTTAGAAGAGGCACTTTGTGATTGATTAAATGAATGTAATGTCCAGGGGTGGGGTAGTACTTGGAGATTATTGAATTACACTTGGTAAATGCTGTATTTTGAATGATGTTATATTTTGATTTTCTCTGTTCTTAATTTTTCACTGAATAAAATGGAGAGCACCTATGCTGGTATTTTGAACCTTGAGAAGTTGCCTTTGCTTGTCATTACAGTGTGGGAGACAGCAATTAGACTGAGTCACTCCAACATGATAGATTTTTCAGAGAGGAAATCTTCAAACCCATGGAAACATCTATAAAGGAATTATCAGGGAAAGAAAGGTTCTATAAGCACTGAAATACTCATAATAGCACTCTTTATTTTTTAACAAGAAGAAGCTTGAAACAAATTATATATCTAGCAACTAGAGAATGAGCTGCTTTTCCCCTCTTCCTTATTTAACACCATTTCCAGTTATTCTCACAGTACAATGTATGGGCATGTCCATGAAGACTGAACAGTTTATATGAATGTCAGGTTAGCCATTATAGATTTTCAATTTTTTTTCCAATTCATTCAAATTTAACAAATATTTATTGTGGAAAGGACTACATTAGGCAGTGGAGGTATTGACAAAGTAAGGCCCTTACCCTCTGGAAAATATACTTTAGGCTGTGGTTTGGGAGGGAAATAATAAAAATACCACAGATATTGGTCAGAAGAAAAATGCATTTTAAATTTGGAAGTAATTGTCATGGGTATTCAGAAGAAAAGGGGATCTGGTTGGTAGGAATAGTTAAAGATTCATCAAGGAAGTGTCCTGGACCTTAAAATGGGTCTTGAAGAGTAGCTAATAATAGCTTACATTTATGTACCACTTTAAGATAACAATAACCACATACCACTTCAAATGATCTCTCTACAACTACAAGGTAAATAACACAGTTTGTTGCACCCATTTTCTAATGGGGAAGTTAAATAGTTTAAGTTTGAGTAACTAGATTGAGATAAAGGTCTTTGTGACACAGACAATAGGTTTCATGTGGCTCTAGGTCCTTGTGATTCTAATTCAACCAGTTGGAAATGGGAGAGATGGCAATTCAGGTTAAAAGAACTCCAGTAGGAAAAACAAGAAGGGATAAAACTCAAGAGTGCATTAGAGAAACAAACAAATAAAGGATAAACAAAAGACAAAGTGAAACAAAAAAATGACAACAAAAGCAAGCAAAGCCTAGTGTTAGGTAAACCCCAAAACATAAACTTCTAGGGAAAGAATTTTCTCATCCACAAAATACTACAAAGAACCCTAGAAAGCATTCTGGCAAAAAATGAGGTTTAAATCAATATATTACAAAAAGTTCTATAGTGATAATTGATCTATACATAAGAAAAGCGATCATTAAAGGAAGAGAGGGAGGTTGGGAGGGAGAGAGAGAGAAAGAGAGAGAGAGAGAGAGAAAGAGAGAGAGAGAGAAAGAGAGAGAGAGAGAGAGAGAGAGAGAGAGAGAGAGAGAGAGAGAGAGGAGTTACTTTGAATAACTTTGGATAGAGAGAGAATTCTTTTATTTTTTAAAGAAACCTCTGTACTTTATTACTCTATCACAATATAATGAAAAAAGAAATGAGTCAGCCATTGTTATAACAATAAGACATACCAGTCAAGATTACATTGGAGGCAAACGATTAGCTAAACTTCATGTCTTTATGTCCCATGTTTTTTCTTTCCTTCCACTTAAGAGTATGCTGTTTTTTCCAATTATATGTAAAGATATTTTTCAACATTGACTTTCATAAGATTTTGAGTTGCAATTTTTTCTCCCTCTTTCCCATTCCTCCCATCTGATATAAACTATACATATATGATTATATCAAACATATTTCCACATTATTCATGTTGTGAAAGAAGAATAAGAACAAAAGGGAAATACCATGAGAAAGAAAAAAATATGCTTTAATTTTCATTCAGACTCCATAGTTTTTTCTCTGGATGTGGATAGCATTTTCCATCATGGGTCTTTGGGAAAAATATTAGATTATTGTATTGCTGAGAAGAGCTAAGTCTATCAAGGTTGATTATCACACAATGTGGCTATTACTGTATACATTGTTCTGGTTCTGCTCACTTCACTCAGCATCAGTACATGTAAATCTTTCCAGGTGTTTCTGAAATTCACCTGCTCATCACTTCTATAGAACAATAGTATTCCATTATATCCATATACCAAAATTTGTTGAGACATTCACCAATTGATGGGCATCCCTGAAGTTTCCAATGCTTTGCCACTACAGAAAGAGTTGCAATAAATACTTTTGTACATGTGGGTCCTTTCCCATCCTTTATGATCTTTGGGATACAAAACTAATAGCAGCATCACTGGATAAAATGGAATGCACAATTTCATTGCCCTTTGGCATAGTTCCAAATTCTTATTTAGAGTGGCTGGATCTGTTCACAGCTCCACAAAGTATTAGTGTTTGAATTTTCCTACATCTTTTTCAACACTTATCATTTTCCTTTTCTTTTGTCATATTAGCCAAGTAGATAGGCATGAGGTGCTACCTCAGTTGTTTTGATTTGCATTTTTCTCATCAATAGTGATTTAGAGAATTTTTCATATGACTATAGATAGCTTTGATTTCTTCATCTGAAAACTGCAAACTGCCTGTTCATGTCCTTTGACAACTTAGAAATTGAGAAATAACTTGTATTCTTGTAAATTTGACTCAGTTCTCTATTTATCTGAGAAATGAGATGTTTATCAGACATACTTTCTGCTTTCCTTCTAATCTTGGTCCCATTGACTTTTTGAAAACTTTTTAATGCAATGAAATAAAAATGATCCATTTTGCATTTCAAAATGTTCTCTATCTCTTGTTTGTTCATAAATTCTTCCCTTCTCCATAGACTAGACAGGTAAACAGTTCCTTGCTCTCCAAATTTACCTGGTATCACCCTTTATGTGTAACTCATGTACCCATTTTCACCTTATCTTTGTTTATGGTATAAGATATTGGTCTATGCCTAGTTTCTGATTTACTGTTGTCCAGTTTTCCCAGCAATTCTTGTCAAATAGTGAATTCCTATCCCAGTAGCTGGAGTCTGTGTTCATCAAATAGTAGATTACTATAGTCATTGACCACTGTGTCTTGTGTATCTGACTTATTCCCACTGATCCACCTCTCCATTTCTTAGCTATTGCCAAATAGTTTTGATGATTGCTGCTTTAAAATATAGTTTTAGACCTGGTATAGCTAGCCACCTTCCTTTGCATTTTTTTCATTAATTCCCTTTATATTCTTGATTTTCATCCTTCCAGATGAATGCTGTGATCATTTTTTCTTGCTCTATAAAATATTTTTTGGTAGTTTGAATTTTTGGACATTGAATAAGTAAATAAATTCAGGTAGAATTTTCATTTTTATTATTTTATTATATTAACTCAGCCTACCCATGAGCAACTGATATTTTTTCCAGCTATTTAGATCTGGCTTTATTTTTGTCAAAAAGTGTTTTTTAATTGTGTTCATATAGTTCCTGTTTGTGCTTTGGCAGGTAGACTCCCAAATATTTTGCATTGTCTAGTTATTTTAAATGGAATTTCTCTTTCCATCTCTTGATACTGAGCTTTGTTAGTCATATGTAGAAATACCAGTGGTTCATGTGGGTTAATTTTATATCCTGTGGCTTTGCTAAAGTTGTCAATTATTTCAAATAGTTTTTTAGTTGATTCTCTAGGATTCTCTAAGGATACCATCATATTATCTTCAAAGAGTGATAGCTTTGTTTTCTCCTTGCCTCTTCCAATTTCTTCAATTTCTTTTTCTTCTCTTATTGCTAAAGTTAAAGTTTTAAATACAATATTGAACAACAATGGTGATAATGGACATCCTTGGTTCACCACTGTTTTTATTGGAGAAACTTATCCCATTACATATAATGATAGCTGATAGTTTTGATAGATTCTACTTATCATTTTAAGGAAAACTCCATTTATTCCTATGGTTTCTAGTGTATTTAATAGAAATGGGTACTGCATTTTGTCAAAAGCCTTTTCTGCATCTACTGAGATAATCATATGAGTTCTGCTAGTTTTGTTATTAATATGGCCATTTATGCTGAGAGTTTTCCTAATATTAAACCAGCCCTGAATTCCTGCTATAAATTCCACCTGCTCGTAGTACAACATCTTCATAAAAAATTGCTATAATCTCTTTGCTAAGATTTAATTAAAATTTTTCGCATCAGTATTCATTATTCAAGTTGTTCTATCATTTTCTTTCTCTGTTTTTGCTTTTCCTGGCTTAGGTATCAGCACGATATTTTTATCATAAAAATAATTTGGTGGGACTCCTTCATCTAGTTTTCTAAATAGTTTATAAAGTATTGGAATTAACTCTTCTTTAAATGCTTTGTAGAATTCACTTTTAAATCCATCTGCCCCTGGAGATTTTTTCTTAGAGAGTTCATTGATGGCTTGTTCAATTTCTCTTTCTGAAATGGAATAATTTAAGTATTTAATTCCTCTTCTGTTATTCTGGGTGATTTATATTTTTGTAAATATTCATCCATTTCATTAAGATTGTCAAAATTTATTGGCATACAGTTGAGCAAAATATATCCTAATTATTATTTTCATTTCATTTTCATTGGTGGTGAATTCATCCTTTACATTTTTGATACTGGTCATTTAGTTTTCTTCTTTCTTTTTTTTTTAAAGCAAATTAACCACTGGCTTATCTATTTTATGGGATATTTTCATAAAATCAGCTCTAAGTTTTATTTATTTGCTCAATAGTTTTCTAAATTTCATATTTTTCAACTCATTTAATTTTTTAGAATTTCTAATTTGGTATTGAGTTGGGGGCTTTTAATTTGTTCTTTTTCTAGCTTTTTTAGATGTATGTCCAATTCATTGATCTCTTCTTTCTCTATTTTATTCATGTAAGGGTTTACAAATATAAAATTTCCCCTAAGACCAAACTGCTTTGACTGCATCCCATATGTTTTTGTATTTTTTCTCATTATTTTCACTCTCTTTGATGAAATTATTGATTGTTTCTATTACTTATTGTTTTATCCACTCATTCTTTAGGATTATTTAGTTTCTAACTAATTACTAATCAGTTTTTCCATGGCTCTTTATTAAATGTAATTTTTATTTCATCATGATCTGAAAAGGATTCATTAAATATTTCTGCTTTTATGCATTGGACTGTGAGGTTTTTATGCCCTAATACATCATCAATTTTTATCTAGGTTCCATATACTGCTGAGAAAAAGGCATATTCTTTTATATCCCTGTTGAATTTTCTCCAGAGATGTATCCAGAGGTGATGTTTCTAACATTATTCACCTCCTTAACTTTTTTCTTGTTTATTTTATGGTTAACTTTATCTAGTTTTGAGAGGAGGAAGTTGAGGTCCCCCACTAATAAAATTTTGCTACCTATTTTTTCTTGTAACTCATTGTCTTTCTCCACTAAGAATTTGGATACTATGCCACTTCGTGCGTATATGTTTAGTATTGATATTACTTCATTGTCAGCATGTTATGGGAATGTGAATTTAATATCTTCCCTGCCCCCAGGTCCTTTGACATGTTTATGTCCACCTGGACCCAGCCTGTGGCAGGTGGTTTGTTTTTCAGGAGATACTTTGTGATTGGGCAGTGGGCCAAGAGGGTTGTGTTATTCTCAGAGCCAGGAGAAGGGTATATAAACCCTGATGTGAGGTTTTGCTTTAGGACTCACTTTGAGAAGTGTTGTGTGATTTGACCAGATTAGACTCTGGCCAGCCATTGAGCTCCCTGGCTTTGAAAGCCCAGATGTTGATGCTTCCCTCTCTGGTAACTGAGTAGGTATGGATGTAATGGTCAGACAGTTGGAGGCCTGTCTGCTTGATCTGTTTCTCTGTCTTCTTGTAACTTCTGCTTGTAACTTGTTTGTATTCTCTGAAGTTCGGGGTGATGACTTCCCCCTGAACTATGTAAATGATATGTTTGATTGTTTAAAGCAAGACTGTTAACCCATTTTGAGTTGCTTTCCTTTAGAAAAGCAGATCTAAGAACCTGTGTTGGAAGTCATCCTGGGGATGCTGGGGTGCTTGCTGCTACACAGTGGTACCTTTGTAATGCCAATGTGATGCCCATAGCAGCTGCTATGAATATGTATATGTATTCCTAGCATTTGTTCACAAAATATAATAAGCCACCATTCTCCAAGACAAAACCAAAATATTTATTTGAGACATTGCTATTATGATACCAAAAGATGAGATTTAGCAAGGTACTCATCATCAGTCCAGGGAATGCTGGCATTGTGAGTGTTATCTCCATTCAAGCCTCCCCACAAGCAAGTTCCCCTATGTGAGTTCTTCCCACAGTCAGCTTCTCTTTCAGCCTGCATCTCTCTCCTTCCACACCTTTTCCCACATTTCCCTCCAAGCAACACAATGTATATTGTACTTGACTGGTTTAATACAGAGAAACTTGTGAATCAGCACTTAACCAGAAAGATGTGGAGATCCCTGTGGCCCAAAACTCCACATGAAGCCTCTTAATGGGTGGAGAAGATCTTATATCCCATCAATCTTACCACCTTTTGTCAAAACATAGTTTCCTTCCTCATCTCTTTCAATTAGATCTATTTTTGCTTTTGCTCTGAGTTTAGGTTTTCTATTTTTGTTTTACTTTAGCTGAAACATAATATATTCTGCTCCAGCCTTTTACTTTTTTATCTTCCTTGGTGTGTATCTCTGCTTCAAATATGTTTCTTGTAAAAAACATATCGTAGGATTACATTTTTTAATTCACTCTGCTATCTCTTTCCACTTTATGGGAGAGTCCATCCCATTCACATTCACAGTTATAATTACTAGCTGTATATTTCTGTCCTTTCTATTTCTTTATATCCTATATGCTTTTATTTCACATATACATACATACATAATATATATCCTATATACTTTTCTCTCTTTTCCTCCTCATCAGTGTTTTGATACTGACCACTGCCCCCCTCAAATTGCCCTCTCTTCTATCCAACCCCTCCTTTTTTTTCTTTCTCCTACTACTTCCCTAAATGGTGAGATAGATTTCTATACTCAACTGAAGGTGTATGTTATTCCCTCTTTGAGTCAAATCCAATGAAATTAAGGTTCAAGCAATGCTCACCCAAATCTCTTTTTCTATACTGTAATAGGCCTTTTGTGACTCTTCATGTTACATAATTTCCCTATTCTGTTTCCCCCTTTCCCTTTCTTCCAGTACAATATTTTTACCCCTTAATTATGTTTTTATATCATTACATCAATTTCCACTTATACTCACAGTCTCTGTCTATGTATACCTCTTCTAACTGAACTGCCCTAATAAAAACATAGTTCTCAAGAGTTACTAGTATCATCTTCCCATGTGGGCATATAAGCAGTTTAACCTTATCGAATAGTATGTTGTTGTTTTTATTTTCTTTCCTGTTTACCTTTTTTATTTTTCTCTTGAGTCTTGTACTTGAAGAAAGAATTTTTTATTTACCTCTGGTCTTTTAATAATGAATGATTGAAAGTCCCCTATTTCATTAAATATCCATCATTTCCCTCTGAAAGGTTATGGTCAATTTTGCTGGGTGGTTAATTCTTGGTTGTAATCCAAGCAACCTTTCCTTTTGGAATATCATATTTCAAGTCCTTCAGTCCTTTAATGTAGAAGCTGTTAAGTCCTCCCTAATCCTTGACTGTGATTCCACAAAATTTAAATTGTTTCTTTCTGGTGCTTGTATCATTTTCTCCTTGACCTGATAATTCTAGAATTTTGCTGTGATATTCCTTGGAGCTTTAGTTTTGGGATCTCTTTCAGGAGATGATTGGTAGATTCTTTCAATGACTACTTTACTTTCTGGTTTTGGGATATCAGGGCAGTTTCCCTTGATCAATTTTTGAAAGATGCTGTCCAGGCTCTTTTTCTGACCATGACTTTCAGGTAGTTCAATGAATCTTAAATTATCTCTCTTGGATATATTTTCAAGGTGAGTTGTTTTTCTAAAGATGTATTTTACATTTTCTTCTATTTTTTCATTCATTTGATTTTGTTTGATTCTTGATATCTTATAGAGTCATTGCCTTCCACTTGCCCAATTCTAATTTTTAAGCAATTATTTTCTTCAGTTAGCTTGTGCATCTCCTTTTTCATTTGGCCAATTCTATTTTTAAATTAGTTATTTTCTTCAGTGGATTTTTTTTTCCATTTGGCCAATTGTATTTTTTAAGGAATTGTTTTCTTTAGTCAATTTTTGTGCTTCCATTTCCAATCTGTTGACTGTCTCTTTCATACCTCTCATTTTTCCCTCCAGTTTTTCTTCTACTTCCCTCATTTGAATTTTAAAATTCATTTTGAGCTCTTCCAAGAAGACTTTTTGGATTTGATATCAATTCATATTTTTCTTTGAGGTTTTGGATGTAGGTATATTCACAATGCTCTCCTCTTCTGAGTTTGTGTTTTGATCTTCCCTGTAACAACATTAATTTTCTATGTTCCATTTTATTTTTGCTTCTTACTCATTTTTGCCTATTTTTTTGTCTTTTAAAGTGAAGTTCTACTCCCGGGACACAAGGAACACTGTCTAAAGCTTCTTTACTTGGTATCAGGGGCCTGGTCACTGTCTTTGTGTGCTGGGGCCTCAGGTGCTAGTGATTTGCTCACTGTGCTAGGATGGCCAAGCCTAGCCACACCTGTTGTTTCCTGGCTTCCAGAGCTGGCAACATACATTCTATATTGGGATTATAGGCCTCACAGCAGGCCTGCTGTACCAGTGGCCTGCTGAGCCAGAACTGAGGGTCCTTGGTTACTGATATTTGCTGTGGCTGAGAGCCTCCTATGGATTGATTGGACACCTTCTCCCCTGAGCTATACTCTCTTTTTATCCAAGGAGAAAAGCCTTTCCTGAGGTCCTTCTAAGTTATCTTAAGTTGGAAAATTGTTTACTTCATCTTTTTGTAGTTTCTGCCACTCTAGAATCTTTTTAGAGGCTTTATTTAACATTGTTTCTGAGGGAAATTGGTGAGAGTTCTGTTAACTTCCTGGATTCTCTCTACCATCTTTACTCAAACTCTAGTGGGAGAATTCTTAAGAGAATACAGGATAGATATGATTATAGAAGATAAAATTGTTGTTAGCTGAAGCCTTTGGTACTGGTTAGACCTTGAGCAGGGAGGCAAATGAATATGACTGGACTATCATGTAGAGGAAAAAAAGGAATCTCTTGAGAATTAGTGCTATGGTAGGTCTTCTACTTAAGTGAGGCCTATGGATGGTAAGTTTAGATGCTACCTAGTATTTCCCACTGTTCTTATAAAATAGTGGGACCTGTAATAAGAACAGTAATAAGTTACCTTACAAAAAACTTTGCTATGATGTTATCCTACTTGATTTCAGCAAAAGATAGGTATTTGATGCTCAATTGGAAACACGCTACTACAAGGACCACATTGTAAGTCTGTTTTTTATTTTGTTATCTTAAAGCATGGAGTTTGGGTTCATTGTTATTGGGTCAATATCTGGATTAAATACCAACAAGTTTATCAAAACGGTCTTACTTTGCTCAGAAAATGGAAAAAAATTTCTCAGAAATTAGGTTTAGACAAGCTTTGTCCACCTGAATAAGCTTAAAATGGATATTTGGCCTGGTTATGAAAGGTTAGATTATAAAAGAAGGAAAAGACAAACATATCATGTCCTTTTCATCACTATAGCAGGAAAACACATTCTAAAACAAACAAGGCATAGTGAATAATAGAAAATTTACAAAACGATACTAAAAATTTTAATGAGATAAAATCAATCCAGCCAGGAGAAAAAAGAAAAGTATTTGGAAAAGTGTTTGCATCAAATATGCCTTATACCCATTGGATAGCTGAAATATATAGTGAACTAACAGAAATATATGAGAACAAGAGGTATTTCTCACTATTCAAAGGATATGAACAAAAACTTTCATATTATCATCAACTCTCTCTCTCTCTCTCTCTCTCTCTCTCTCTCTCTCTCTCTATATATATATATATATATATATATATATATATATATATATATATATACCAAATCACCAATAAGAGAAATGAAAATCAAAATAATCTTGAGGTCTTACATCATATCCAGAAAATTGATAAAAATAACAGAAGAGGGGGGAGGAATCAACACTGGAAAGAGGCAGAAAGGTAAGTAATCTAATACATTGTTTGTGGAGCTGTGAATTCACTTAACCATTCTAGAAAGCAATTCAGAACTATAATTAAAATAACTTAAATTTCCCTACTTGAGGACCCAGAGACTCTAGTCTTAGATATGTATCTCAAAGAGATCAAAGCCTGAAACAAATGTCCCACATGTCCATTAATAACAGAACTTTTTAGTGGTAACAAAGTAGATATCAATGATTGGAGAAAGGCTAAACAATAAGCCATACATGAATGTAATAGAATACTATTACAAAGTAAGAAATAATGAGTATGAAGAATACAAAGAATCATGGAGAGACATATCAGAATTTATGCAGAGTAAATAAAGCAGAAACAACCAGTAAAGTAATGTATGCAATAACTATAACAATGTAAGTGAAAAGAATAACATAGGAATTGAAAGTTGTTTGATTATAGTGAAGAAATGTGGGTCCTGTGAAGACAGGAGAAAATTTCTTCAATTTGCAATAGTAGAAATAGATATAAGAACTGGACCTGTGAGCTAAATAATATAAGGGAATTACAGATGAGGAAATTCCTTTTACCGCTGCAAATCCATGCTTTCTTTGCAACTTACTCAAAGGAAGAGTTACCTAGATCATTGAGAGGTTAAAGCATTTATCTAAGGTCACAGAGACAGTAAATGTCAGAGATGGTACTTGAACTTATATAAGTCTTTTTGGCACTAGCTTTCTAGCAATTATTCCTTTCTACCACTTTAAAAGCAAAGGGAGGCAGAGTCAAGATGGTGGAATATAGTAGTACTCTGCTGAGCTCTCCTAACCACACCCTTTCACACCCCCATCCCTGCCCAAACAACTCTAAATTAAATTTTGGAGTGGTAGAACAATAACAAAAAAGGTACAATGAAACAATTCTCCAGGTCTAGACAACTTAGAAAGTCTACCAGAAAGGTCTCTCTCATCAGGGTGGTGGTGAGCCTCAAAAGTGTGTCACAGACAGCGCAGGCTGCATGTTGGGGGTCAGTAGCTAAGGGAGCTCTCAGTCTAGGGATGGTGGGGATTGGTGGTTGGAGAACTGGTGAAAAGAAGATTTCAGGAAATCCTCTGATAGGTTGAATTTGGGACCGTGTTATATTGCCCATACACAGTTCCAGGTCATAGTCATTGGGCCAAAAGGAACAATAGTGCTTGTTTCCCAACAGTGGCAAAGGCCTAAGTTGCTGTTCCAAGGCAGAGCAGAGTGCTTATGGTCACTCATGGGGGAGTAGGGACCCTTGTCTCAATTCTAAGACAGAGGGGAGCACTAACAATTGTGACTGTAGGAGAAAGGGTGACATGATCACAGACCCAGGGTTAGGAGGCCTGTTAGTGCTCATGGCTACAGGGGAAGAATTTAGAATTGGGCAAGCAGAAGCTAATACCTCCATGAGACATGAAGAAATCATAAAAACCCAGAGTGAAAAAATAAGAACATGTGAAATATTTCATTGGAAAAACAACTGGCCTGAAAATTAGAAGAATGCTAATTTAAGAATTACTGGACTACCTGAAAAACCATGGCTAAAATAAAAGAGCCTAGTCATCATCTTTCAAGAAATTAACAAGGAAAACTGTGCTGATATGCTAGAACCAGAGGGTAAAATAGAAATTGAAAGAATCCACTGATTACCTGCTGAAAGAGATCCCAAAATGAAAACTCTTAGGAATATTATAGCCTAATTTCAGAGTTCTCAGATCAAGAAGAAAACATTGCTAACAGTCAGAAAGAAATAATTCAAATATAATGGAGACACAATCAGGATAACAGAAGATTTAGCAGCTTCTACATGAAAGAATGAGAGTACTTGGAATATGATATTCTGGAGGGTAAAAATGCTGGGATCACAACCAAGATGCACTTACCCCAAAAGACTGAGTATAATTCTTCAGGGGAAAAATAGATATTTTATGGAATAGAGGACTTTGAAGCATTCCTGATTAAAAGACCAAAGCTGAATTGAAAATTTGACTTTGAAATACAAGACTCTAGAGATGCATAAAAGGTAAACATGAAAGAGAAGTCATAAAGGAACCAATAAGGTTTAAATGTTTACCTTCTTATATGGGAAGGTGATACTTGTATTTCCTAAGATTTTTATCATTATTAGGGCAAACAGAAGTGTATACACAGAAAAAGGGTACAGGTGTCAGATGACTATGATAGGATGATTTCAAAAAATAAAATGAAAAGGTAAGAAAGAGGGATGTACTGAGAGAAGAGGGAAAGGAGAGAAAGAATGAGGAAATTATCTCACATAAAACAGGCATGAAAGAGCCTTTACAATGGAGGGGAAGATGCGGGTGTTTGTGGGCAACATTTTAACCTTACTGTCATTGGAATTGGCTCAAAGAGGGAATAAAATACTTAGCTGGGTATGGAAATCTATCTTACACTATAGAGGAGTAGGAAAGTAAGTTAAAAAGAGAAGGGAAGAGGGGGGCTGATAAAAGGGAGGGCAGATTGAGGGATGTAGTGGTAAGAAGGAAAATAAACTTGATGAAGGAAGAGGAGGAGGAGAAGGTGGAGGAGAGGAAGGGAGGGAGAGAGAGAGAGACAGAGAGACAGAGAGAAAAAGAGAGAGAGAGAGACAGAGAGAGAGAGAGAGACAGAGAGAGAGAGAGAGAGACAGAGAGAGAGAGAGAGAGAGAGAGAGAGAGAGAGAGAGAGAGAGAGAGAGAGAGAGGGAGAGAGAGAGAGAGAGAGAGAGAGAGAGAGAGAGAGAGAGAGAGAGAGAGAGAGAGAGAGACAGAGAGAGAGAGAGAGAGAGAGAGAGAGAGAGAGAGAGACAGAGAGA
>NW_027187361.1:6683771-6749414 GCF_028583685.1 Petaurus breviceps papuanus
GAGAGACAGAGGAGGGGAGAAAATGGAAAGAAAGTAAAGGAGAGGAAAGGACAGGACAGGAGAGAAGAGAAGAGAGGAGAGGGGAAGAGAAGGATGAGTAGAGAAAAATAAGATGGAGGGAACTACAGTTAATAATAATAACTGTGAATTCAAATGGCATGAACTCACAAGTAAAATGAAAGTGGATAGAGTATGGATTAGAGACCAGTAATATGTTCTTTACAAGAAGCACATTTGAAACAGAGAGACACACAGAAAGTAGAAATGGGGACTGGAAGACAATGTATTAGGCTTCAATAAAGTAATATAAAGACTAAACATATATTCACCAAATGTCATAGTATCCAAAAGTTAAATGAGTTACAGGAAGAAATAGGCAGTAAAACTATGAGTTTGGGATCTTAACCTTTGTCTCTCAGGACTAGGTAGAAGTTAAAGAGCTGAATAGGATTTTTGGCAAGATGTATGTAATAGTGTAATAGTAATAGGAATTTGAAGATCTTCCCTGAACCTTAATAGACCAAATATAATCACATGGAACCCATGATGGGAGGAGCTTGCTGACAGGGTGGAACAAGAAGGGTGGAGCAGGAAGGAGCAGAGAGAGAGCACTAGCTGAGCAGCTAGTGTGAGTGAGAGAGGGGCATTTTTGCTTAAGGGACCCTATTTTGTTTTGAAGGCCTGACACAGGGAAGGCTTGGGAATGTCAACGTTCACTGCATTGTACCAACTCCTTGGTTGCTATGATGGATTTGATTTTCTGGTGTTGGGATTCAGCTTTCTGATGTTTGAATAAATGTTTTGGTTCTGTCTTCCATGTGGAGAATCTGTTACACGTTGTGATCCAGAACTACACCAGCATATTCATAGCCACCATGGGCACTTTGGATATTTCATTGGCATTATCTTTGGCGATGAGGATGGGATCACAAAATATCAGACCTCTATTTGGAGGCAGGAGGTCTTTAGAGAAAGAAATGGATATTCAACGATGACAGGATTTACCTTATCCCTCCCTAGAAAAAGAATGGGCTGCACAGGACTCTGTGAAAACTGGGAACTGAGGCTACACAAGGGAGAAATCAGAGATCTGGAAAGATGTTTGCAGGGAATACCAATAGAATCAGGGAAAGAGGTGACAGGGGTGTGTAGTAAAGGCTGGGCCTTGCTAACAAGTTATAGTCTTGCATGTAAAAGCAGAGATAAGCTGCTGAAGGAGAAAGTTCAGATGTAAAGAGAGTTGGCTGGTTTTTGTGAGAATTTTTCTGTGCCACAGCATTTAGTCTCTCCTTTAGAAGAGCAAGTCAGAGGGTCTCAGGTGGTAGAAGAATAAGCTACTGTTCATTTAGGTAAAAGGAAGTAAAAAACTAAAAAAAGGAATGTGTGTGCAGCTTTTGTATAGGCTGGGCATTATTGCCCTGATGACTTCCAGGAGAATATGTTGAAGGAGAATAGAACAAAGTTAGATGAGCATTCTTCTAATGCAAAAGTTAGCCCCATAATAAGAAGAAAGCAAGAGAACCATGGGGGCCAAACAGAATTCAGAGAGAAAACTGAGGATTTCACTCAACAAGAGGTTATTGACATATAAAGTAGATTAACCGAAAGGATGGAGAATCTTTAGGGTCTTGGATAGTGAGAATCAGTGATGAAGGGGCTAGGGTAGTATCAGTAGATAGTATGAATTGTTGAAATTCATAAGTATTAGCCAGAAGCCCTTTGTACACCAAGCTTTTAGGGATTACAATATGCAAAGAGTTGACAACACAACTAATCTGTTAGCTTTAACTGCAGAGGGATTCTCTACTTTTTGTCAATTATTCATCATCTATTCACAAGTAAGTAATTCTGGCAGGATGAATGCATTAGGACATAGAAAAATAATATTTTATTTTTCCAATCACATATAAAGACAAATTTTGGCATTTATTTAGAAATTTTGACTTCCAAATTTCCTCTCATTTCCTCTCTGCCTCTCTTGCTGTCCCCCTCCCTAAAATGGTAAACCATTTGATAGAGGTTATAGATGTGAAATCATGCAGAACATATTTCTGTATTAGTCATATTGTGAAAGAAAAAGATCAAAAGAAAAATCACATAAAAATAAAGAAAGTGAAAATACTTCAATCTGCCTTAAGACTCCATAAGTTCTTTCTATGCGTGTGAATAGCATTTCCATTATGAGTGTTTTGGAAATGTCTTAGATCACTGTATTATGGAGAATAGCTAAGCCATTCATAGTTGGTCATCATACAATGTTGCTGTTAATGTGTACAGTGATCTCCTGCTTCTGCTCGCTTCATTTTGCATCAATTCATGTAAGGCTTCCCAGGTATTTCTGAAATCTGCAACCTTGTCATTTCTCGGCATAATATTATTCCATGGGGAGGGAGTCAAGATGGCGGAATAGAAGCAGGACCTCCTCTGCTTCCACCTTCCTCAATCCATGTAAAAGGGGTCTCTAAACAAACTTTGGAGCTGTAGAACCCACAAAATGACACAGAGAAGCTAAACTCCCCCTGAGGACAACCCAGCAGGCTGGCAGGAATCAACCAGTGCAGCGCTCTGGGACCCGAGCCCAACCCAATGGAGGCTTTAGCCCCAGGGCGGGCCTCACCAGCCACTGGCCAGAGGGAGCCCAGATCACCAGTAGCTGTGGCCATTTCCAGATTTGTCAACACATAGATGTGAAGGTCAGTGCAGATGAGAAGTCAGTGCAGTCTGGACATTGGGACTCAGTAAGTGGGAGTGCATTGGCTTTTGCCCAGGGCGAGAAGCCACTGACGCACTGGCACAGCCAGCCAGCACAACATGGCAGCTTCAGCTCCTGGCCTGCTGAGTGCAGGGGGAACAAACACCAGTCTGAAGGGTAATCGCCCTTGCTTTAACCTTCTTGGATATGGATTGCAAATTAGGGTGGAGGCCCTGGCATGTGTGTACAGCCTGCCAGAGCTTGTGGACACCTCAGAGAGGGCACCCAAGTAATACCTCCAGCAGCTGAGAAAACCCCAGCGTTTGGGATGAAAGCTCCCCTGTCTGGTGGCAGAGTCCTACTGTGGCAAAAAACCCAGGGGTCAAGTGACTGAGGGGCCACATGACCAGGCAAAGGAAACAAAGCAGACAGAAGATTCCAACATTACACTCCTATTTTGGGGAGAAAAAGGAGAAAAGCATGGAACAGGAGTAAGACTGTGAAGTCAAAACTCCTGCACCAAAAGCGTCTAAGAAAAATATGAGCTGGTTACAGGCCATAGAGGACCTTAAGAAGCAGATAAGAGAAATGGAGGAAAAATTGGGAAGAGAAATGAGAACAATGCAAGAAAATTACAAAATGAGAGTCAACAACCTGACTGAGGAAAATAATACCTTAAAAATAGACTAACTGAAATGGCAAAAGAGTCTCAAAAAGGCAATGAGGAAAAGAATGCCTTAAAGAGCTGAATTTGCCAGATGAAAAAAGAATCTCAAAAACTCAATTAGGAGAATCATTCCTTCAGAATTAGATTGGAGCAAATGGAAGCTAATGACTATGAGAAATCAAGATGCTATTAAAAAGGTCCAAACAAATGAAAGAATAGAAGGCAATGTGAAATTTCTCATGGGAAAAACCACTGACCTGAAAAATAGATCCAGGAGAGATAATTTAAAAATTATTGGACTACCTGAAAGCCACAATCAAAGTAAGAACCTAGCAATCATCCTCCAGGAAGTTCTCAAAGAAAACTGCCCTGATGTTTTAGAACCAGAGGGCAAAATAGAAGTTGAAAGAATCCACCGATCACCTCCTGAAAAAGATCCCAAAAAGAAAACTCCTAGGAATATTATAGCCAGGTTCTGGAATTCCCATATTACAAACAGCCAGAAAGAAACAATTTGAACATTGTGGAAACACAATCAGGATAACCCAGGATTTGGCAGCTTCTACCTGAGGGATCGAAGAGCTTGGAATATGATATTCTGGAGGTCCAAGGAGCTGGGATTAAAACCAAGAGTCACTTACCCAGCAAAACTGAGTATCATGTTTCAGGGGAAAATATGGTCATTCATTGGAGAGGACTGTCAAGCATTATTGCTGAAAAAAACAGAGTTGAATAGAAAATTTGACATTTAGATTCAAAAACCAAGAGAAGCATGAGAAGGTAAACAGGGAAAAGAAATCATAAGGAACTTATCAAAGTTGAACTACTTACATTCCTACATAGAAAAACAATAATTGTAACTTATGAAACTTTTCTCAGTAGTTTAAGGGAATAGAAAAAAATATATGTATGTATGTATATCTATATATGAGGTTATATGGGCATTTGAATACATATGTGAATGTGTGTTTATATATTTACAGGTATACATAGATAAAGGGCACAGGACCAATTTAACAGGAAGGGATGATACTTAAAAGGTGAAATTAAGAGGTGAGAGAGGAATATAATGAGAAGAGATGGGGAGAGACAGAATGGGGTAAACTATCTCATACAGAAAAGGCAAGGGAAAATGGTTACAATGGAGGGGAAGAATAGGAAGGCAAAAGGGAATGGGTCAACCTTATTCCCATTGAATTTGACTTGAGGAGGGAAGGAAATACACACTTAATAGGGTATCTCACCCTCCAGCAGAGTAGTAGGGGAAGTGGATGAGAGGGGGGATGATGGAAGGGAGGGCAGGCTGGGGCAGAGAGAAGTTGGGAGCACCCAGTTTTTTTTAATGCTTTATTATCTTCTGATTTACATCATTCGTTTCCACCAGATTTTGAGTTACAAATTTTATTCCCATTTTTCCCCTACCCACCACCCCAAAATAGCAGTCCCACAGGATATCCCCTCCTCCAATCTGCTGTCTTCCATATTTTCTCCCATACCCCTCTCGACTTTTCCAGTGGATCTCTATGCCTCAGTGCCTGTATATCTTATTTCCCAATTACATGCAAGATAGTCTAATATAGTACTATATATATATATAGTAAGATAGCAGCTTCTACATTAAGGGATTGAAGGGCTTGGAGTATAATATTCTGGAGGTCAAAGGGGCTAACATTAAAACCAAGAATCACCTCAGCAAAACTGAGTATAATACTTTAGGGGAAAATATGGATATTCAATGAAGTAGAGGACTTTCAAGCATTCTTAATCAATACATCAGAATTGAACAGAAAATTTGACTTTCAAATACAAGTAGCAAGAGAAACATGAAATGGTAAACAGGAAAGAGAAATCATGAAGAACTTATTAAAGTTGAACTTTTTATACTTCTATATGGAAAGACAATATTTGTAAATCATGAGACTTTTCTCAGTATTAGGACAGTTGAAGGGAATGTGTGTGTCATGTTTGTTTGTGTATGCATATGTGTTTAGCTGTGTATACATGTGCATATATATATGCATATGTACACATAGATGGCATGGGGTAAGTTGAATATGAAGAGTCGATATCTAAAAAATAAAATTAGGAGATGAGAGAGGATTATATTGGGAGAAAAAAAGTGAGATAGAATAGGGTAAATTACATCATATAAAAGAGGCGAGAGAAAGCTATTACAATGGAGGGGAAGAGCAGAGATGTGAAAGGGAATGAGTCAACCTTAATCTCATTGGATTTGGCTTAAGGAGGGAATAATTTACACACTCAATTAGGTATCTTACAATACAGGAAAGTTTTGGGGATGGGGATAAGAGGGGGAAATGATAGAAGGAAGGGCATATTGGGTAAGAGAGTAGTCAGAAGCAAACACTTGTGAAAAGGGACAGGGTCAAAAGAGAAAATAGAATAAATGGAGGGGGGAGGGATAGGATAGAGGGAAATATAGTCTTTCACATCATGACTACTGTGGAAATATTTTGCATAATTACTCATTTATGAACTATATTGAATTCCTGGTCTTCTCAGTGGGGATGGGTGAAGAGGGAAGAAGGGAGAGAATATGGAACTCAAAGTTTTAAAGACAAATATTAAAAAAATTGTTTTTACATGCAACTGGGAAATAATATATACAGGCAATGGGGCATAGAAATCCATCTTGCCATACAAGAAAGTAAGCAAGAAGGGGCTAATGGCATAAGGGTTAGGGGAGAATATAAGTTAGGGGAGGCTGGTGTAGGAGCAACCAATATCATTGCCATCTTGGGGTAAGGGGTAGGTGAGAGATGGGGAAAAAATTTGAAACTCAAAATTTTGTGGAAGTGAATGTTGAAAAGTAAACATAAATAAACTAATTAATTAATTAATTAATGAAAAAAAAGGTGGCCAAGAAAATGCCCTCTTTTGTCTTTAGAATTTCTCTGCCTTTCTTTAGAAATTCCTAAGAATCATTTGTGAATGGTTCAAAATATTAACCTTAATATGATTGTTTCAACTTTTTTCCATCTCTCACACTCCTAATCTCTAAATTCATTTAAATTAGCATTGGGATGCAAACATTTCCTCCTGCACTGAAAAAAATCATTCTTTTCTATTTTTTATTTGATAGCTCAAGTAGTAAGAATTGTTGTTTTATAGCTGGAACAAAATGGATACACTTCTCCATCTCTATTAGAATTAGAAATTTAATGGTAACTTTAGTATATATTTAAGAGGAACAGGTTGTACATAGTAGAATTTCAGTTTCACATGCAATAATCTTTTTTTGGTTATACTATATCATGGAAATGCTGTTTTATTCCATGAACTAAAA
Source organism: Petaurus breviceps papuanus (assembly GCF_028583685.1). NCBI lineage: Eukaryota > Metazoa > Chordata > Mammalia > Diprotodontia > Petauridae > Petaurus > Petaurus breviceps. The sequence continues at coordinate 6,690,438 of NW_027187361.1, forward strand.
ATAAAATAAATTTAAAAAATTAGAAAGGTGATAAGAACAGGGATGAGGGAAAGAGACCAAAGATACAGTGTGCCACTCTCATGCTGGCAGAGAGGTGATGAACTGAAAATGAAGATTGATCCCTTAATTTTTGAAGCTGGACAATGTCGGGAATTTGCTTTGCTTGATTATGGATATTTGTGTTGATGCTTTTCTTTGTTTTAAAATAATGATAGCTATCATTTATAGAGCACTTTAATTTTTGAAGAGTATTTCATGTATATGTTACATCATTTTATCCTAATATCAGCCCTGGAAGATAGATACAATTATTATCTCTATCTTACAGACAGAGAGAAGTTAAGTGACTTTTCCAGGGTCCCATAACTTTTGAGTGTCTGAGGTTCAGTTTTAATTGAGCTATTTTTATTAGCCTCTAACTGAAATATAGATTTCCTCCAATTATTCAATTATCTTTATACTGAAATATAAGGATAAAGTCTGGACTTGTGATTTCGTTATTCTAGGGATGTCCCAGATAAGGGACTCCTCAAATGAAAGAATCAACATGATAGAAGATAGGTATTAAGAGATCCTAGGTGACCTTGATGAGTTCAGGACATTGGACTCATTCAAACTACATTTGAAAGTAATGAAAGAATTACCCAAAGTGATATCAGGCATCTCTGAAAGATCATGACAAATAAGAAAGGTAAAACAGGACTGAAGAGGCAACAAAATTTTTACCAAGTTAAAAAAAAAATAAAGAGGGGAAGAAACAGTGGATTCTATAAAGTGCAAACCCTGTGTGTTCAAAAACATCAACTTTGCTGTTGCAAGACTGGGGAAGTTTGGCTGGCATTAGGCTTTACCAGATTGGCAAAAAAGGGTCTCCAATACAACAGCAATAAAAACATCTCCTATTTTGAATCAGTGTTGTTTTTCCTTAAATTTGGGAAATAGCATTTGCTTCTAACTGGGATATTAAACATTTCTTAATTATTTTTATTTTTAACTTCCCAGTTCTCACCATTTGCACAATATAATATTTACTGTTTATCAGATATACTTTTATCTTAAATTCACATTGATAGAAAGTCTGACAGATACTAGGAAGATGGAGAAAAGTGTTAAAAGCACTGATTAGAAAAAAGTAGTTTTGTGACTTTTCAAATGATCTTATTTTTTTCATAGAATTAATCTTTTATATTCAGAGTTTCTATTCCCTCTTTCCCAGCTTGTAACTTTTGAAGAAGAAAACTGGGGTGTCTAGGTGGTGCAGTGAGTAGAGCACCAGCCCTGGGATCAGGGGGACCTGAGTTCAAATCCGGCCTTGGACACTGAACGCACACACACACACACACACACACACACACACACACTAGCCATGTGACCTTGGGCAAGTCACTTAACACCAATTACCCTACCTTCCCCCTCCAAAAAAAAAGCAAAAAAAAAAAAAAGAAAACTGCCTTTTTCTTTTCAACATGAACACTTTAATTAGTATAATTAAATCATTTATTATAATTTTTTAGTTTAATTTGTAAAATAGTTGGTATTTCCCTAAAGAAATTCACATTCTTTTAACTTACATCTGTAAAAAGAGTTCAAGATCTGGTATCAGAAACAATTTACCACCAAGCGTGAAAAACAAATTAGATAATGCATAGGTATAAAGGCTGATACTGTAAGCAATCTGGGCAAACAAGGAATAGTTTGCTTGTCAGATTTATGGAGAGGGGAAGACTTTATGACCAAACAAGAAATGGAGAGCACTATAAAATGCAAAATGAATGATTTTGATTTCATTAAATTGAAAAGTTTCTGTACAAACAAAGCCAATGTAACCAAGATTAGGAGGGAAGTGGAAGATTGGGAAAATTTTTTACAACCAATGTCTCTGATAAAGGCCTCATTTCTAAAATATACAGAGAATTGAGTCAAATCAAGTCATTGCCCAATTGATAAATAGTCAAAGGATATGAACAGGCAGTTTTCAGAGGAAGAAATTAAAGATATCCACAAACAAATGAAAAAAAATGCTGTAAATCACTATTGATTAGAGAAATGCAAATTAAAACAACTCTGAGGTACCATATCTCACCTGTCAGATTGGCTAAGATGACAAAACAGGAAAACAACAAATGCTGGAGAGGATGTGGAAAAATTGGAACACTAATGCCTTGTTGGTGGAGTTGTGAACTGATTCAATTATTCTGGAGAGCAATCTGGAACCATGCCTAAAGAGCTATCAATAATTTAATACCCTTTGACCCAGCAATACCACTTCTATGGTTGTGTCACAAAGAGATCATAGAAGTGGGAGGAAGACCCATATGTACAAAAATATTTATAGCAGGTCTTTTTGTGGTGGCAAAGAATTGGAAATTAAGGGAATGCCCATCAGTTGGGGAATGGCTAAACAAGTTGTGGTATATGAATGTAATGGAATACTATTGTGCTATAAGAAATGAGGAACAGATGGACTTCTTATTTACCTGGAAAGGCTTATATGAACTGATGCTGAATGAGAAGAGCAGAAACAGGAGAAATCTGTACATAATTGAAGATACAGCTTATGTGTGATTCAACTTTGATAGATTGGACTCTTCTCAGCAATGGAGGGTTATAAGACAACTCCAAAAGACTCATGATGGAGAGAGATGTCTACATTCAGAGAAAGACCTAGAAAGAACAGAGTTTGAATGCAGATTGAAGCAAATTACCTGCTCACTTTCTTTTTCTTATTTGGTTTTGTTTCCTCTTTCCAATTGTTCATTCCATCCATTACAATCCTTCTTTATAACCTGACTAATATCTAATGAGGAAGTATTTGCAGATCCTATACTTGATTGCATGCTGCCATTGGGGGGGGGGGGGGGGGAAGGGGACCAAGAGGGAAGGGGAGAAAATTTGAAACTAAAGGGATTGTGGAACTGAATTTTGTAAACTAAAATAAACAAACAAATTAATAAAGACAAAAAAAGAAAGTAATTAGATAATGGCAATAAAGTACTTTGCAAGTCTTAAAGTGATATATAAATGCCAGGAGAATTACTATTATCCTAAAGACACCAAGCTCCAGTCTTGTGATGATTTCATTCACATAATCTTTTACTTCATTCCTGTTAAATTCAAAAAAGATTTATAGAGCAATTCTAGGATAGGCTGGTAAATGTTTAATAACTGGTTCTGGTGAGGTTGGATTATTCAAACATACCTTTAAGTGTCATCTACAATATGAGCCCTTTCTTAATTCCATACAGTCAACAAAATAATAAATCAACACGACTTTTAGTGAATCATAATTTCTGAAGTATAAATGTTCACCTTGGAAATTTAACAATCAGCTGTTTCAAGCCATTATAGCTGGCACCAACACACATCTGAACACAATAATACAAAAATAATCTCACTTGGACAGAGTTATTACAGGTAACATATTCCCTAATTCTGGATACTATGCTTCTCTTAAAGTAGTCCAAGAAATCATTAGGTTTTTGTTGGTGCTGTATCACACTATTTACTCATATTGATCTTTGAGTTCACTAAAAATCTCCTCAGATAATCTGTCTAGCCATACGTCCCCAGTCTTGCAACTGGAAAGTTGATTTTTTTTTGAACCAACATGGTTTGTACTTTGTAGAATCCACTGTTTCTTCCTATTTAAAAAATTCGTAAAAAAAAATCTGGTATCTCTTCAGTTCTGCTTTACCTTTCCTATTTGTTCTAATCTTTCAACTTTCAAATGTAGTTTGAATGGGTCTGATGTCCTCAACTCATCAAGGTTGCCTAGGATCACTCTCCATACTTATTTACTATTATCATGTTGAATCTATCATTTGAGGAGTTCTTCATCTGGGAGTTACCTATAATAATGAAATCACAAGTGCATACTGTATCCCTATCTTTCAATATAAAAATAATTTTGCTTAGCATAGGAAGAAGCAAAATAAGACATGAGCAGTATAATATCCATTCCAAATGCCAGTGTTCCAAATGTTTAAGAATGGTGACCAAGTTTCTACTAAGCATTATCTTTGCCATACCAGATATCTTCAGTTTATCCTAACTATTCATGTGATTGATGTGTTGCCCAATGATATGTTCTCTGAGTGACATTTTCCAAGCTTTTCCTTTGCTTCTAATCCCATATTTTTTCTAGGGAGACAGTAGAGCACAGGGTAATATATCAGATGGGTTGGTAGTCCACAAGTTTTATTCTTAGATTTGACAATTCTTTTATGCTAGAACTCTAAAACTTGAGTTATTCATGAATAAAAGAGGAGTAATTGGAATTGTCTTATCTACCTTGCACTGTTGAAAGGAAAATGCTTTTAAAGATTGCCATGTGCTATTTTAATATGAGGTATTTGTTACATATAAAGGTTGTACATTTTCCCTTCCCCCTCAATGGCTTCCATGACACCACTAATTCTACTGATCAGGAATGGGGTGTGTGAGAATGTTGGTTATTTGTGTCTATGAGTCACTGGCAAACCTTTGTCACTACTTCTAATGTCTTCCAGCTCTTTCTGATAGCTGCCACTTTTTTCATGTATCCACTGTTTATTCTCTTTTTACTTTTTTCTTCTCTTTATTACAGCTTCTCCTATTTCTTGGCTTTGCATGAAGAGATTGGTATTTTATAGGTTTAGGAAAATTAGAGTATTCTTTTTCTCCCCCTCAACTGATAAGCAGATCAACTGATCAGTGCATTGGCTATAATCTTCAGATCTTCCATATTATTGCCAGATGGTTAGGGATTGTTTATTTATTGACAAATTACTTTTTTCTCTCTCCCTTCTTTTCTCCTCTTTAATTCCTATTCATCTTTCTAGCAACTTTTTCTTCCTGGTATGCTTTTTTTCCCCTCCAAATTCTTTTCTATAAATATTTCCCACATAGCCTTGTTTTCTCACCTAGCTATCATAATTCCCTCCCCTTTTTAAATGTTAGCTGATATCACTTTAGATGATCAGACTTTTTAGAGGCATTTGTATTTGATAGAAGCTCTTTCTTTGACCAAGAAAGCAATCTTCTGGAGTGAATAGAATGAGATTGTACTGGTGGAATTGTAGGTACTCCGATACATTTCAGAAGATTTTTTTGGAGGATAGGAATACCTAGTCAAATAAGTGGTTCCTTGTTCTGTTTACAGTAAAATTAGCTTTATTTGGAGCTGTCATTTATAATTAAGACAAGTTTGTTGAAGGGTCCCATGAATTTATTTTTGGGGGGGGATACCATATTTTCCAGAAATACTGGATGTGGAATATGCAGGAGGCCCTCAATGTGTTAAGGAGAAAGCCCACTGTGAACTGACATAATTTTTTGTTTGCACCTCAAGCTGGACTCTTTATGGTTCTTAGGAGTAAAGACAGATGCTAAACAATCTGCAGTAGGATAAGGAACTGTTTGTGCATCTGCGACCCTTTAGATAATCACATAGATAAACACACTATAGTAACATCAGAGTCTATCAAGTTCCAAAGGGAAAAGAATTCAGCTTTTGTCATCACCTTGTTCCTCCCTTTGGGAGGGCTTTTGTCCTTTTCCCACCTTTACTGCCCCATTTCCCCTCCCAGGCCATTCTCCTTTATGAAGAAATTTCTGTTTTCTCCTTCTTCCTTTATTGTACTATCCTAAATATACAAGCTTCTCTATGAATTGTGAACACTTTGCCATAACTTAGGTCTCTATGTGCATGTTCATTCCTCTTGTAATAGATCTAGTTTCAATGCAATGTGTCATGGATTTGTGATATTGTTTTTGGTTAACAACTCCATAGAATTCTCATTTGCATAGTGAACATACTTATAGATGAAGATCATGAAAAAGTAGTATTGATTTAATCCAAGAAACCTAAATTCAAAGTTGTATTGATTTTGTGCAAACACATAGATTGCCTGTGTTTGTGAATGTGTGTGTAGGAGAGAGAAAAAGAGAAAGATAGAGAGACAAAGAGAGAGACAGAAAGAGAGAGAGAAGATCTAAATTCCAAGTATCTGAGCATAAATAATTACAGAGGAAAAGATGAAAGAGAATGCAAGATCTCAGAGAAATAAAGAACTCTTTAGAAGTTTTTGGTGTAGTGTATATATGTTTATAAAAAATGAGTTAGTTAAAGCATAAGGTAGAAGTCAAACCCTTCTTGATATGAGTGTTAATTAATGCCGTTTTCTGTGTTAAACACAGACTTTATCTTATTTGTACTTCTAGCTTTTTATTTTTTCCTAGGGAGTTAGGGTCTATTGGTATATAGATTTCCTTGCTTTTAACCTCCTGTCATCATATGGAAAAGTTTATTCATTACTTTCAGAGTCAATACAGTAAAAAGTTAGCAATGAATAGAGGCATTTAAAGAGTCATAAAATCCTACAACTAGAAAGAATTTTGTGGTCATGGACCACTCTTCTCCCTGCAGGGATATCCTACAACATCCCTGACGAATGGACTCTCAGCCTCTCCTTGATATGTTATATTATATTCAGGTTTTTTTTAAAGCGGTCTGTTTTATATACACATTTGCTTTTCAATTTTAAATGTAGAATAATCAAATAAAATATATATGTAAAACACTTCGAACTATGATTAACACATAGTAGTCATTTAATAAATACTGGTTCCTTTCTCCCTTTCTTCTTTAGACCTTCTTTATTCTATCACATGTCCAGTTTCCAGGTCATGAAGTTGTTATCCCATCAGAAGATTCTCTGTAACCTGGGCTTTTGTTCAGGTCCCCTTTAATCGGCAGGTTTCCTTATTCCCAGTTTGGGGAATCATTTCTAGAAAGATTTTGGGGACTAGGGGAAGGAATTATTGGGAAGTTGCTTTCTTTTCCCTGATTTGGGGGAGGATAAGTGGTCATTTTATTGTTTAATAAAGTTTTTGTTTAATTGATTATAACTATGGTTAATGTGAATACATCTGGAACAAATAAGATCCTTTAGTTGGCTTGATAGTTATATTGAGTCTTTGTATGAAGGTAAGAGGCATTCTTCATCCAAACCCCAATGAAGAAAGGGATGATCCCTAGGTAGAAACCTTTACAAAAATGGCCAAAATTATGATATCCAATAGCAGGATAGGTACTGACTGGAGAGCCTGGGAATGCTAAGTGATTGGTACTGCAAGGTTAAGTCCCCCGTCAGCTCAGGCTCTTGGAGAAGTTGCATGGACAGAGGTTATTGCCTCTTAGCTACTTTACAGATAACCCAAACCTTCGACAGTAACTGGTGACAGTTTTAAATGTGACAATTCCGTAAAAATTTCCAGGAACTTTTTACCATCAGATGAGAAATGGTATAGAAGGCACCTGCTTTATGCATAGGCTAACAAACTCCCTCTAAGGGAGATGGAAGCTGTTCATGAGATTATTATTGTTTTGATTTTTTTGTTGCCAGAATCATAAAAGGATCAACCTGTGGGGATTGGTGTAGAAGTTGTAACAACATATTTATTGCTCTATGGAGATGCCTTCCTGCCATGTGGTAGCTACTGCAGTAGAGACAGAGGAGAGTAGTGCCCACCTCACATACCTGGAATTATATTCCCTTCTCACCTCGGCCTCTTTGAAATCACTATCTTCTTCATGTTTAAGCCTCACCTATTGAGTTTAATCTTTCTTTATCTTCTCAATTTCCCCAATTAACTTCTATTTATTTATGTTTATGTTATATTTCCTTATGGTAACTTCACTGAGTATAGGCATAGTTTTACTTTTATCTTTGTATTCATAGAACCTAGCACAGTAGGTTCTAAATATTTATTAAAGTGAAATATTATGCTTGCTTTACAGATGAAGACATTGAGGTATAGAGAGGTTCACTGGCTTGCCCAGGCTAATATTGCTGATAAATGACAGAGCTAGAACCTAAGGCTAGATTTATGGAGATCATTGTAAGACATACACGACGGCTGCTTCTGCAAATGGAGAGGCAAAATTGCATCCTCTACCCCTGCTCTTCCTCTCTGAGGCTCTTACACCTATCAAGAGGAAGAAACAAAATAGCAATTAGATGAGGCATCAGGAGAGTGGAAGTTTTGAATGTTTTCACTTCACTGATACATAATGTGACCAATCAATCAACGAATATTTTAAAGTTTCTACTATGTACTAGGCATTATGTGTTAAGCACTGGGTAAAAAAACAAAAGCAAAACCATCTCTGGCCGCAGTGAGCTTACATTCTAATTGATAATAAGAAAAACAGCTCTTTAAAGCTAAAACATTTTATTCATGACAACCCCATGAGGTAGGGATAATCAAAGTGTTAATAGCATCTCCATTTTACAGGGGAAACTGAGGTATAGAGTGTGTAAGTGATTTATTGAACAGATTGACATGTATATGTAATATATAAAATATTACTTAGTATACATATGTGCATGTATTAATAATATACACATACATATGTGTGTTGTGTGTATATGTGTGTATACATACATACATATTAATTCTATTGAATTTCCTGTGTTTACACAGTCAATAACTGAAGTCAGGGTACGTTGATTTTTCAGGTCCATTGATTTTTCTGCCACATTATGAACAATAATTCTATTTACCATTTATATTTCTCCATTTCAAGAACATTTTCCCTTCCCCTTTCACCACTCATTTCTTGCAAATCATTTCTCCTTTCCTATAAATGAGGAGTCTTAAGGTGAAGAGAACCAAGTGGTAAGATTATGTTTAAAAGTCAAACGTTAAATACAGTACAATGGAGTGTTCCCAGGCTTGGGAGTCAACACACCTGGGTTCATATTCTACTTCCTACAAATATTACTTATGTGACCTTGATCACTGAAACTTTCTGGGTCTCAGTTTACTCATCTCTAAAATAAGCAGTTGGACTAGATGACCTCTGAGGTTTCTTTCATTTCCAGATTTATCATCCTATGATCTTTACACACATTGACAACCCCAATTCCTGCTTTGCATAGAGATACTTCATCATAGTGAGTTCTTTCTGTCTTTTTCTGTTTAGAGGCAGCGTATAGAACAACTGGAATGTAATTGAAGAAGCATGCCCTATTTTCAAATGTTGGCATAAGTGCTCTCAGTATGTGTCTCAACAGATGCTTGAAGATTAAGTGGCTGACTCTAACCTAGTACTCAATCAAACATGGCCTTATTGAGTATTTCAAGTACAACCTGCTTTGCAGAGCTGCATCATTTTGTGCCTTTCCACAGATTCCCTGTGGATTGAAAAGTAGAAGAGATTTTTCACTCCCTTTGGAAAATTCTCATCATACAAAACCCTAAATTCCATTCAGTTGCTCAGTTCCCCGCTCTGTATGCCTTTTTTTTTTTCTGAAACACTTTCAGATGCTTATTAACCTCTATTCACATTATTTTTACTCTGGATGTGAAATGCAAAGGGTACTTTTAGTGAAAGCAATTGTACCTAACAATTACAGCATATGAAAATAAGGCATTTTCTTTTCATGTAATTGTATATATTAATTATTGTGATTGGCAGCATGAGAAAACATGGTGTAATGGAAAGTGTACTGGATTTGAAATCAGAAGACCTGGGTTCAAGTCCTAGTTCCATTATTAACTATATAACTTTGGATGAGTTATTTAAGCAATTCTGAATCTTAATTTCCTTATATACAAAGTGGGTATAATCGACTATACTTATATTACTTAACTCAAAGTACTGTTGTGAAGAATATGCCTTATAAACCTTAAATCATTTTATCAATGTGAGCTAGTAAGATAAAGAGATAGATCTGTAACCTAAGATAACATGGTAGAGACTGTGTCATTTATTTTTTGCACCAATCAGAACAATTGGGAACTTCTTAAGTCATGTGTTCACTCACTCTGTGTGACCAAGGCTGCTGCTGCTGCTGCTGCTGCTGCTCTGCCTTTTTCTCCTTCTTGGTCTTCTCCTCTTCATTGTTGTTCTTTTCCTCCTCCCCCTCCTCTTCCTTTTCCTTATTTTCTTCTTTCTCCTCCTCCTTTTTCCTCTTCTTTTTGAACACTTTCACCACCATCCATATGACTACTGAATTTCTATAACTGACAAATGTATAAGCATATAAAGTTTTACAATGGAGATTTCATAGTTTTTAACTAGTACAACTGATTGAAAGAAAGGACTGAGACAATGTGGTTATGGTAGACAGTTTAGTAAAATGCTGCATTTTATCTCCTGGTTCCTGGGATATATTTTTCCTAATATTCAGCTGGTGAATATGATGTACTGGTATCAGAATTTTATAAGATAAAACATATTCAAGATAACCTTTGGATTGACGTTTTTATCATTGCAATTGAAAGTCAGGCTATCACAGCTCTCCTATTTGTGGATTCTGAAAAAAAAAACCAATTAGATTATATCAACTTCAGTAAGAAAAAAGTATGACATTTTGTGATTAATAATAATATTGATAAAGTGATTTAATGTTTGTATAATACTTCATGTACAATATTTCATTTGATTTAAACAACAAACCCATTATAGATCCCATTTAACAGATGAGAAAAGTGGAGCTAAATAGGGTTAGGTAATTTGTTCAGAATTAGATAAAAAGTATTTGGAGGTAGAATTCAAATTCAGGTCTTCCTAACTCTAGGTCCAGCATGATATATACTATATTAACTTACAACTCATTAATGCTTAGTAATAAAGTTGGTTATCAGAATGTGATCCTTTATTTATAAAAAAAATGCATTGGTTATTAGCATCATCTCCTGCATAGAATATGTGGGAAAGGTTTTTTAAAAAGTAGCATTAGTGTCTTCCTAGTTGTCTATTTACCAGCAATTTAAGAAATGTGTTGTTTGTAGGGATACTTAAATTAGTGTTTAAAATGAGGTTCTCAGACTTAATTTCCTCCTATTCTTCAGTATCATGGATAATTGGGAGTACACTATATGCTTATTTAATCTAGAAGAAATATGAGTGGATGGAATAATTCTCATCACACTATTTTTCTTGGAAGATTTAGTGGACTATTTATGTTTCTTAATGGAACTAGGAAGAATATTTATATGAAAATGATGGTTGAGAGTGAAAAATAACTGAAACTATGCAGAGCCAATAGTGAGATTAATTACTTTAATCCCACCATCAGCTTTGACTTGCTTTGTATATAACCTTAAGCTATTTAGATAACCTTTCACATCATTAGACCAAAACACAAAATGCGGTTAATTACACTAACACCCAAAGTCCAACTGACTATAGTCACTGTGATATCATCCTTATAATGTACTTTTGAATTATGCAAAGGATATTAATGGAAAAAGAAAATACCAATAAAAAAATCACAACACATTAAGAATAAATTCAAGTATAGTAGCACAAAATTTGGCAAAATAACATGGCATTTGGGAAGTTGCAAACTACTTTTTTTCCTTTTTTGAACTTCATTTTACACTCTTTGATTATTGCTTTATTAATTGGAACAATGAAAACATTGACTTTAGTGCTGATAGGAATTTTCTTCCATTCACAAAGAAATTCCAAAGGCCCTAATGAGTGAGTCAGTAAAGGTTAAAATATTAAAGAGGATTTTTTTTTTTGCTACGGGCACTAGTTGAAATAAGAAGAAATTCAAAATGTTAAAATACTGTACCCAGTCCTTAGTTCCTTTCTACAAAGGGAGTAATTTAGGTGAACACTAATCCCCTCTAATCACTTTGTACAGTATAAAATAATAACTTTTTTTTCATTTCATTATGTACCCACTCTTCTGTTTTCTGGCTCTGGTGTAAAGGGGGATAGATAAGATTTCATTACAAAAAGCACATTGTGAAATGATGAGTATGAAATATTCACATGGTCACAATGGGAACAGAGAAGAAGAGATCGCTATGAAAAACTGTAAAAGAAGAATTGGTAGGGCTTCTGTATACTTCAGCATGGTTAGTGGACTATGGGGGAAAGTAAGCAAGACTTTTGCCACTGGTGTAAAGGTTTAGGATTAAGAAATTGGAGGAAATAAAATATGTGTTTATATAAATACATGTACATAACATGTGAATGTGTATGTATACACACATACGTATGTACTAATATATTTAATATATTCAGTGATTAGCTTCGGTGCGAGGAGATCTAGAGGACCTAAAGGAAGGTCTGAGGTCTTTGTTGCACTCTTTTGCCCTTTATACCCCACCCTGGTAACCTGGGAAAGAGTTGCTTAAAGTCTAGGTTTGGCTCATGTATAGTGTATCTTTATAGAGGAGTGAAAAGCCTTCAATGTGCAAAATAAATCATGTATGAGACTGCTAAAAACAACTGCTACACATAAGAGAAATACTTAGCACAAAAGGCTCCCACAACTGCTCATTGACATTCAACAGTTGACAAAAGGAGATTTATTTAGTGGGTAAAGGATATTCAATGAAGATATGCATTAAAGAATTGATTCAGCTAAGCAAAGCTCCTGTGTTTCTGAGGAGTCCATGGTGGTCTAATAGCTAAGCATCAGAGAAAGCCTGGAATTCTTTGGGGCTGTTTTGTACTTGGAATACCAGAAAGTATTGTTAGCAGCCTGAGTCTTTGATGCCCTGAGCCAATTACTTATGCAAGATTTTTTTTTTACAGAAAAAGTAATAAATTACATGAGGGCAGGTGGATTGGGGAAGGGTAGAGGATATATATATATATATATATATATATATATATATATATATATATACATGCTTGCATGCATATACACACTTTCACAACTATATGCACACACAGATATATAGATATATCTGTGTATGCATCCATATATAGACATTTATATGTTACATATATGCATATAAAACAGTGGTTTCAAACAACTATTTATAAAACTGTTTTATCATACTTCCCCCCCTCATTTGTACAATGAATACTTATTTTTATATTTATTTACTCTTGTAAATAAGATATATAAAATAAATAAATAACATAGATATGTGAATTCTGAAATTGCACATGATTTTTAATTGGCCACATGCATATAATTTAATTAGCTATTTCCAATACTTTTCACACCCTTGGTGTTAGTTTTTTTTTTTTCATAACATCAAATGGGTTTAATATTTCCCTAGAAGCTAAACCTTCATTTTCAATTTCTAGTGCACCAGGATTTCATTTTTTGGTAGTTTAGCTTTCCTTAAAACATAGAATAAAATTTAATTTTTTATACCTGACCTGTTTGTGTCATCTCTTTCTTCAAGCATACTTACTGGCATACTATCTTGGCACAAGAAACCTTGGTCCAGATATTACAGCTCTGGAAACCACTACTTGGGTAGAAGTCAGATAATTTCTGAAGTATAGTCCCTCTTCCCCTAGGATATTTATTCATGCAGTTGTTCATTTAGGACAAGAAATGCAACTTCTATAATTACTAAGTCCACTTTACTGCATCTACAAATGTGTCTGATTTATATTCAAAGAATATTTTTCTAACTTGTGTTCAGTAAACTGATGTCTAACTCAAAGTTTGTTCTATACTCAGTTTGGCAGATAATATTTACTATCGGGATACTAACTACATTTAAAGATGTGAACTATAGATACCTTGTCTTGGTGAGTGTAACAGAAAGCTGAACTTAAGGCCAGGAAGACCCAGTTTGTAGTTACTTGACCTCTTGGTATTATAGTCCACACTCTGAAACAATAACTTGTTGTGGAAAAGTTGACCTAAGCAAAGAGTTGGCTTATCTAATGAATTCCCTACACCAGTGAGAAAACTGGTCCCATCCCTGTCTCTATGTATTCATTTGAGAGTCCAGGTGGGATTGTGGGTAATGAGTCAGTCCTGGTGTGAAGAAGATATGCTTTCAAAATTTTGTTCTGATGCATATTAACTGTATGATCATAGGTGTATCATTTAACTGCTTAGTACCACAGGCAAATCTTTGTGAATATGGCATAACTTTATTGGCAGAAGGAATGTGTTTACACTCCTTCCCCCAACACAAGTGAAGATGAAGTAATAGGTCTTGTTCACAAAAGAAAAATATATCCACATATACACATACACACATTATATATATATATATATACATGTATACACATGCATACATACACATATACATACATACATACATACATACATATATACCTAAATGTGCACCTGTGTGTGCATGTTTATCTGTGACTTTGGATCACTGATTTGCTCTGTTACTAGATAGGTAGCTTGACCAATAGATATCACAGAGATATGGTGGAAGGTCTTTGAGGGGAGGAATTATTGACTTTTTACCTTTGTTTCCACAGTCAACCTAATGTACAGCAATATTTCTCAAACTTTTTGATCTCAAGAAATATTTATGCTCTTAAAATTATTGAAGACTCCAAAGAGTTTTTGGTTATGTGAGTTAGATATCTTTATATTTGGTTGGTTGCTCTCCTTCATTCTCAAAGAGGACCAAAATGACATCACTATGCTAAAGTCAAGGTTCTTCAGTGTATCTGACTGTGGGTGATCAGATCAATATGAGCTCCAAAATTTCTATCACAGGCTGGGTACAAATAATCCATGTGAACATTTTGGGATGGATACTATTGAACCTGAAAACCTAGCAAAATTTAATTAAAAAATAAAATATTTATATTTAAATTTAAAAAAATTAAATAAAAAATAAAGGAACAGTTAGATAAAATTACTTGTACTTGTTTCTGAGGAGACAGGAGTGGTGGCCACTGACCCCAAATGCCTATTTTTCTGCTTGGCAGGAATTGATCTCCCTTGGAAAAGATTAGAGAAGAAGTAGATTTTAGAGATGTCTAGTCTGTCTCCCTTTGAACCACATATGATACTATATCTCACACCTTTGAAGTGACTATACCTTATACCCAGAATTCTCTCCTACATCATGTCTAAATCACAAATGTCTTTGTTTCTTTGAAAGATCTATTTATGACACCTTCTTCATGAAGTCTTGTGATACAAAGAGGTGAGAGCAACAAAGTGGTCTGGGAATGTACTTTGAACATGCTGAATTATTGATCTAAGAAGTGTAGTTTTTCATTAGTGCCTATGGTGATGGAGAAGGCAGGAGGAATTAACGTCTTCTAGGGAAGAGTAGGAGAGAACTTTTGTTATTTTTGGCCTACATCCTTCGATTGCGAAAGGAGAAAGGAATGATGAGAAAACATTGATTCAAGAGTCAGAGGACCTAAATTCAAAGTTTACCTCTAATGCTTACTACCTTTGTAAATGTAGACAAGTTGCTTCATTTTTTTTAGTTCAATTAAACCAACATTTATTAAGCATTTATTATGTGCCAGGAATTCTCCTGAATGCTGTAGATTCAAATGAATGTCCATTCTTTTTCTCTCTGACATATTATACCCAGTTTTGCTGGGTAGTTGATTCTTGGTTTTAATCCTAGCTCCTCTGATCTCCAGAATATCATATTCCAAGCCTTTTAATCTCTTAAGGTTGAAGCTGTTAAATCTTGTGTTATCTTGCTTGTGTTTCCATAATAATCAAATTGTTTCTGGCTACTTACAATATTTTCTCCTTGACCTGGGAACTCTGGAATTGCTAGGAATTTTCCTTTTGGGTTCTCTTTGAGGAGGTGATTGATGTATTCTTTCAATATGTATCTTCCGCTCTGGTTCTATAATGTCAGGGCAGTTTTCCTTGATAATTCTTTAAAGATGATGTCTACGTTCTTTTTTATCATGGCTTTCAGGTAGTCCAATAATTTTTACATGCTCTCTCCTGGATCTATTTTTCAGGTCAGTGGTTTTTCCAAAGAGATATAACACTTCGTCTTCTATTTTTTTTTATTCTTTTGGTTCTGTTTTATAATATCTTGATTTCTCATGAAGTCATTAGCTTCTATTTGCTCCATTACACTTTTTAAGGAATTATTTTTCTCCAGCAAGATTTTGGACTTCCTGTTCCATTTGCTCAATTCTGTTTTTAAGGCATTATTCTTCTCATTGCTTTTTGGGATTTCTTTTGCCATTTGGGTTAGTTTATTTTTTAAATTGTTATTTTCTTCAGCATTTTTTTGGCCTCCTTTAGCAAGTTGTTGACTTGTTTTTCGTGAATTTCTTTCAGCACTCTCTTTTCTCTTCCGAATTTTTCCTCTACTTTTACTTTACAAAATCCTTTTTGAGCTCTTTCATAGCCTGCAACCAATTAATACTTTTCTTGGAGGCTTATGATGTAGGAGCTTTGACTTTGTTGTCTTCTTCTGGTTGTATTTGATCTTTCCTGTCATCAAAGTAAGATTCTATCATCTGATTTTTTTTCTGATGTTTGCTCATCTTTCTAACCCATTACTTGACTCTTTATTAAGGTAGGTTTTGGGTCTCAGTGTGGAGGGCATACTGTCCTAAGCTTTAGGGGTTTTATGTAGCTCTTTTCAGAGATATTTCTAGGGACCTACAAATTTTTAGTTATTCCAATGTTGCATGATCACAGGAGAGGTTTTTACTCCTTTCCTGGTCTGTACTATGGTCTATGAATGACCACAAATATTTTTTTTTCTGCCTGGGAACTGTGAGGAGAATTCCCTCTCCCCTAGTGTCACAAGTTCCACCACATTGGTGCTTCTCCTCGACCCTGGACCACCACCCAGGATTATAACCCAGATCCAAGTATAGGCAAAGCAATAGAATCTTACCTTAGTGCCAGAAAAAATAGATTCTCTGCAATCCCCTTAAGATCAGCTGCTCAATTCCCCCACTGTCTGTGGGTCAAGAGCTCCAGAAGCAGCAACAGTTGTAGATTCAAATGAGAAAAAGGAAGATAGTTCCTGCCCTCAGGAAGTTTACAATCTAATGGGAGAAGACAAGAAATAAAAGGGAGCTGGAAAGCATGTGGAGAGAAGGGAGAAGCACCAGGGTCATCTTGTTCTGTGGAAAGCAGGTAGAGCTGCAGATATAAAGTAGAGTGAGTTTCAGAATTTAATTTATTCCCTATATAAAGGAAATATTTGGGAATAGTGAAATACTCTAACCTTAAACACTCTATTTAGAGGGGAAAGGAGGATGTGACAGGTAGTATCCAAGATTTGAGATGGCAGTAAGGTAATAAGATTAGAAGAGATGAACTTTTCCTGGAAGGGGCATAATGTTCCATGGAGTTGAAATAAGGCAGAGCTTCAGTTGCAAATGGGTTTCAGTTTTCCTGTCTGTAAAATAAAGGGATTGGATTTTATGACCCCTGGGATCTTTCTGAGCTTTAAATGTATTTTTGTCATATGAATTTTCTTTGTAAAGCCTGAAGATCTGATAGCTCCAGCTATGATTTTCTCTTAATCTTTCATTACAAAGAGGCCAACTCTAATGAAGCAGAAGATGCTGCCATGCCCTAGGCTAAGGATCCAAGACCACAGTGTCTTCCCAGGTCTGACTCCAAACACCTGAGTAAGGAAAGCCCCTAGGACTTTAGACCCACTACTCAAATATGCAAGGGACTTCAGTGTACCCTCCAAACAACTTCTTGTTCTATGCAGTTCCTGTCTTCTCACTCTTGCCAGCTGTCTCCAGAAATGCTTAGCTTAGGTTTGTAAATGTAATAGTGATGATACAGAGGTGGCTAGGTGGCACAGTGAATAGAGCACTGGCCCTGGAGTCAGGAGGACCTAAGTACAAATCCAGTCTCAGACACTTAATATGTACTAGCCGTGTGACCTTGGGCAAGTCACTTAACCCCAATTGCCCCCCCGCCAAAAGCAAAAAAAAATAGTAATGATACATGTTTCAATGCTGAAGAGCTTACACTCTGAGATGATAGAAGCAATCCCCTTATTCCCCCACCAAGGAGGAAGAACCACTAATTCAGTTAAGTGAAAAGGAAAGATAGTTACTGTTCTCATTCTCTTCTTCCTTACTACTGAACCTGTAAGTGGCTTAGAATTCTCTGGAATGTAATTCATAGGAAAGGGGGACATCTCTCCTCACCACATCCCCAATCCAACCTAAGCAGTTATGGCAGATATTCACACATGGCTTCAAGCACATGGGCTGCCTAGGAAAGCCTGAACTTGGGTTTTGTATCTTTCCCTGAGCACATATGAGGAAAGAGTAATCCTGAGAGATGGAGTTTTCAGAAACACTTGCCTCAGCAGTTCAGGAGTTCCTGGTTCTTTAGTTGATGCTCGGTGCATTTTGGAACGTGCTGTGCTGCAATTAGCACAATGATTCTTGGAGGAGATGAATACCCACACGAACATGAGCCTAACCTTGGTTTGCCAGAAGACAGATACCCTGGGGGAAATGTCTAAGTAGTGCTGAGCTAAGGGAAAGGTGAAGTGGCTATTCAGTGCTCTTGCTAATTATCTAATATTTTCTATATTGTACATTAAATGCCATT
This sequence comes from Petaurus breviceps papuanus, assembly GCF_028583685.1. Classification (NCBI taxonomy): domain Eukaryota; kingdom Metazoa; phylum Chordata; class Mammalia; order Diprotodontia; family Petauridae; genus Petaurus; species Petaurus breviceps. Next base: position 6,708,698 of record NW_027187361.1, read on the forward strand.
CCTATCCATTTTGAGTGGGCTTTTTCTTTTGAAGTTCTCATCAGTTTCCAGGGTTCGATTATCAGCCTTATGATGAAGATTCTCAGATCTACATATCTAGCCCCTAGTCCCTTTTGAACTCTACTTGTGAAAAACTAATTGCCTATTGGGTATTTTATTTTATTTATTTTTTTTAAGCAATCGGGATTAAGTAACTTGCTCAAGGTTACACGGCCAGTTATTTCTGGGTGTGGTGCTGAGTATCTGAGCCCGGATTTGATCCCCATATCATCCCAACACTGGAGTCGGTGCTCTTACTCGCTGAGCCACCTGGCCGCCTCAAAGCAATTGGGGTTAAGTAACTTGCTCAAGGTTACATGGCCAGGTGTTTCTGGGTGGGTGCTAAGTGTCTGAGCCTGGGATTCAATCTTCAGGTCATCCCGACACTGGAGCCGGTGCTCTTACTCACTGTGCTACCTGGCCGCCCCTACCTATAGGATATTTTAAATTGGATGTTCTAGCAGTATCTTAAACTCTGAATTCTTATCTTTAGCTGAAATCCATCCCTATACCTCACTTGTTTATTATTGTCAAGTGTACCACCATCCTCCCACTCTGGGATAAAAAAAAATCAGTTATAATCAACTGCTCATTCTTCCCCACTCCATAAATGCAATAAAATGACATTTTAAATGTCTAGCTTTGCAACATCTTTTGTATACCTCTTTCTCTCCACTCACATAGGCATGACTCCATCTCACCTTATGACTTCTTGCCTATGGCATTGTAATAGCTTACTAACTGCTCTTCTTGTTCAAGTCTCACCAATCCTTTCACCACTCAGCTGCCAAAGTTATTGTCCAAAATTGTGGCACTGACGATGTCACCTTGTCACCCCATAAAGTCCGGAGGATCCCTATTACCTCAAAGATCTCCCTAGCATCACAGATAAAGTCCCAGGTTGGCGTTTAAACGCTTCACAGCCTTCCCTTTTCCTATTTATTTCTCTGTCTCTTTATTGTTGGTGTTACATTACTTGAAACCTCTGTATCTTTTCTCTTGTTATGTCTTTCTTGACCTAGTTTAAATAATAGTATGGCTATGATCCACTTAACACAAACCAAATGTCTAAAGTAGGTTAATAAGGGATGATTAATCACAATAGACAAGGATTTTATTGTAGCTGTTCTTTTTGTACAAGATCCAACCCTGACTTCCCTTAACAGTGAATTCCCTAAAACATTTAACTAACAGTTAGTTTACTCAGAAAAAAAAATACAAAGATCCCATAATATTTTAGAAATATCTTTCTCATATGAAGCAAATTACATTTTTTCCTGCTTGGAAGACACTAGAATGTAACATTCTGATCACATGTTCAATCCAACAAAACTGATGTTTAATCATTAATGCCTCAAGGCTGCTGTAGTTACTCTCTTAAGAGAAGTACATTTGTGTAACAATGACTTGCAGTAAAGTATTCTGTGAAAAATCTTCTTTAAATATGCGTAAGGTATTTTGGGTAACATTTGAAAGTTAACATTTTCATAGCATTCTTATTCCCTTTTTAAAAACATTTTTAAAAGAAAGCATTTTTTCTTTATAATTTATTCCTTGCTATAGTTAAGGAGATATGTTTATCTTAAAGTAGGTACTTAGATACTTCAATGCATGGGAATTTTTTTTTCTTCAAGATGACATTCCAGCACTAAAGATTTCTCATTTATTGTCTGTCCTCCTTACCTGAACAACCAACCCAACTCATTTTTGAGTTAAATGTTTTCTGGATATGTTTTACATCACCTCTTGTGTGTAAGTAATTTTTGATGACAGTCTACCCCTTTCTTAGTCCAACTATATGTTTTCCATTGTTATTTGAACTATCTGTAATTCTGATCATTCTGAAATGATTTTCCATAGTTCATGCCCATATAACCTCAGTTAGTTACATACATAGTTAAAAGTTTAAATGACATTTGTTAAGGAACATGCATTCTTTTCACTACACATGGCTTGAATATACTGTTTCTTAAATATATATATATATGTATATGTATATATGTGTGTATATATATAGTGTTCCCGAGGTGCTTTTATTCCAAGGCATGGAATATGCCAATAAAATAAGATATCATTGCTATTGTGTTAGTATTGTGTTTAGCAAAAGATTACAAATCAAATAATAGATCTGCTCTGGCCACCAAGAACACAAAAATAAATAGATTCAGTTTAGTAGTTAACTGGATAAAATGCTCATGATTCACTTAATTGCCAAGTGCCTGACATGCTAATAATCTAGTCAATCTAATCATGGAATATATTGGCCTAAGATTGACAATTTCTTTTTGACAGTTAAAGCAGAATGCATGACCAAAAAAAGGCTTTCAAATCAGGCATTTTTCTGTAAAAACATATGGTATTTTGAATATCTGATCAAGCTCCTCAACATATGTACTATGATTTATACAATGAGTAAGTTGACTTTTTTTAAAAGGAGTGACAAAATCCAAAATGTCACTAATCCCTAGAAGAACGTAAGCAGGGGATGTTGCATTTTTGTCTTGGTATTTAAGGCACCTCTCACAGTGATGGTTAAATAGCTGGTACTTAATAGATGTTTCTTGAATTGGATTGCTGGCATGTATATGGTAATTTAATGGTTTCATAATGTTTCCCACTAATGTTTCCTATTAATTAATCTTTCCTAATGATTCCCACTGTACCCTCTGAAGTTTAGATGCAAGAAAGCATGGATAGATTCTCCATTGCTTGTGTTAATTTTGGCCTAACAACACCAAGAAAACACAGGAACTCCATCAGCCACCACCATACCATTCATACATGGAACCATCAGTTATAGGAAACGGAGAGATTGCGAATATTATGTATAAGCTCACTTCCATTGGCAGTATAATTTCCAGTGATATACACATTGGTAATGAGGTTGATGCAGATATTGCTAGAACTAACTCAGTATTTGGGAATGTGTGGGAGAGAAGAGATATTAGATTGCCTACCAAAGATCTATGGAGACCTTGTACTGACTTCCTTGTTGTATGCCTGGACAACATATCAGTGCAATGCCAGGAAACTGAATCCCTCCACCTGAATTGTCTTGGTTGTTCGCTGTCCTTCATTCTTGAACAGGCTCAAAATGACATCACTATGCTAGAGTCAAGTTTCATTGTATCTGTTTGTGGCTGATCACGGTAAGAGGAATTCAGAATGCTCTACTACAGGTTGGGCACCAATAGTCCATATGAAAATTTGGGGTGGATACTCCAAATCTGTACCTCCTGTTTTCCCTTTGAGCTGTCTCAATTCTGATTTGCTTAGAGAGCACAGCACCTTCTCTGATGTGGGCATGCCATGCTGAGTGGTCCTGTGCCAGAGTCTTCCATGTCACACAATCAATTCCAAAGTTCTTAAGAGAAACCTTGAAAGTGTTCCTGTTTCACTTTTTCTGACCACCACATGCACACTTGTCCTATCAGCAGGATAGTTCATCAGTCTCTAAGAAGACAGTATTTCATGCCATCAAAAGTAAAGTACAAGCACAGCTTAGAGAGATGCAGGATTCTTGGCTCAGGAGGAAGTCAGACAAAATTCAGTTTTATACTGATAGTAGCAATCCAAAGGACTTTTATCATGTCCTGAAGGCTATCTATGGGCCAAAGACCTGTGGTGCATCTCAACTACTCAGTGCTGATGGAGTCACATCGATTAGGATGCTAGAGAGATGGGCTGAACACTTCCATGGTGTTCTCAATAGACCATCATCAATTAATGTTGAGGTCACTGACTGTTTATCTCAGGTTGAAGTTAATCCCTCCCTAGCCAAAGTTCCAATGGAAGAAGAGGTCTTAAATGCCATTAGACTCCTTTCATGTGGCAAAGTACCTGGTGCTGATTCTATACCAGCTGAGATTTATAAGGTGGGGGTCCATTACTCACATAAAAGCTAATTGCAATTTTCCAGGTTATATGGCAAGAGGAAGTTATTCCCCAGGAGTTCAAAGACACCTCCATTGTCTATCTCTATAAAGGTAAGGAAATAGATTGTCCTGTGACAATCAAAGGAGGGTCTCTCTCTTAGTCATTGCTGGAAACATTCTTGCCAGAGTCCTCCTTAATAGGCTGATCCTTCACCTGGAAGATGGTCATCTACCTGAGAGTCAGTGTGGCTTCAGATAGGGCTGAGAAATAGTGGATATGGTGTTTGTTGCTTGACAACTCCAGGAGACATGCCAGAACAGAGATCTGTATACACTTGTAGATCTGAACAAAGCCTTCAATACCGTTAGTACTGAGGGCTTATGGAAAATTATGTCAAAATGTGGTTGCCCAGAGAATTTCATTAGCATTGTACATCCATTTCATAATGGCAACCTTGTCTTGGTTTTGGATAATGGATAATGCTCTCATGTTTTCCTAGTCACAGATGGAGTGAAACAAGGCTGTGTGCTTTCTCCCATGCTTTTTAGCATGATGTTTTCAGCCATGTTGTTGCATGCTTTCAATGAGGATGAACATGACAATTGAATTGTCTTAGGAAGATTCTGAAGATTAACTGGGAAGATAAGGTACCAGACACTGAAGTCCTTTTTGAAACTAAACTGCCAAGCATTCAAACTCCCCTACAGAAAGTGCAACTGGCCACATTGTTTGAATGCCAAATGTCAGTTTACCTAAAAGGATATTTTACAGAGAACTCACAGGAGGCAGGAACTCACATGACAACCAAAAGAAAAAAATACAAGTACACTCTCAAGGTCTCTGTCAAGAACTTTGGAATGATTGTGATAGATGAGACACAATGCCAATGGACCACCTAGAATGTCTCGCCTTTATCAGAGAAGGTACTGTGGTCTATGAGCAAAGCAGAATTGTAATAGTTCAAAAGAAATGTGAGATGTGCTCATTTAGAGACATCTCCAATCCAAATGTTGATATGAACTATTTGTGCCAGGTCTGTGGTAGAGCCTTCTGAGCTCACATTAGTCTGGTCAGTTATGTCCGATACACTGTGCCTTGACTCCTACATAAAGATGTCATTTTAGTCTTCCAGCAGGAGAAACAATAATCAAAGTTTCCCATACATTATCTCAGCTGATTTCCAAAACAGTGTTATGATATCAGTACTATGGATTTTCTTTCGTGAACAGCATTTGTGATTGCATCGCTCTGTAGGAAACCTCAATAAAGAAATTCTCATTTTTCCTCAGCTTTCAAATGGGAATAAAATCATCTACCTTGCAGAGTTGCTGTGAGAATCAGAAGACATAATATTTGTAAAGTACACTTAGCACAGTGCCTAGTATATAGTAGGTGCTATATAAATACTTATTCCCTTTCCTTTCTTAACCCTATTCAATGTGCATCAGAGGAAGGATTAGAACACGGATTAAAGTTAATTAGATCTACCTTTTGTGCTTTGCTTCCTTGTATTTATCAAAACAGTGGAGAAGCAGAATTTGGAGTTATTCATATTTCAGTGACAACTTTGACTTTTTATAACTCTATCACCTTGTATAAGTCACTCAATCTCTTAGTTTCTGTTTCTTCATAAGCAAAATGGGACTGTTATGGGAATTAAATGATCCCAAGTACTTGAAGGCACATTCTCAATTGTAAAGCTCTTCATTTGTAAACCCTTATTGATGCAGTCATTTCTATTTGAGGTTTTCATTTTTAAATTGTTATCTGTTTCAAAGATATTCCAGGAAAAGAAAAAGGAAAGCACACATATTTATCTCTCTTTATCAAGGTGACATAAACTTTCACATAAACTATTCTTTACTTGTTGAGTTTTTATTATTTTTTGTTTCCCTTGTAATACCACAATGAATGTGTTTGGTAGAGAAAATACTTATAGAGTTGGGATAAAGTGATCATATTTTTGCAGTGTATCATGCAGGAGAAATGTTTACATAAGTCAATTCTCAACTTTCATTTACTTGGAATTTCAAAGAGCTTCCTAGTGATCAAATGTCTCATCAAAAATTCTAGTCAAGTAGGTACAGTATTTATCAACATCAATGTTTCTCCTCCGTTCAAGATGTTTAATGAGGTTCTTAAGGCTTTTTTCAAGAAAGCATTTCAAAGGTTTGCATCACTTCTTAGTATATTTGTGTCATCAGAAAATGTTAGAATGCCCATTCTCATAATTTTGGAATCAAAATGGAAAATTATAATGTCTATTACATACTTATCAAAATAAAGTTGAGAAGAGATGAACTGAAATATTATAATCACACAAAGTATGTTACAATAAGAGCACAAATAATATTGGTGAGAGAGACCAGATTATAAGCACTTAACTCTTATCTTTCAGAGCTCCTATGAAAGAACGGCTGCGAAAATTCTCAGTGATTGACATGTGTCATCACATAGGCAATGTTTTTATATCCAATCCCATAGCACACAAAACACAAGAAGCACAGCTATAAACAGTATGGTTTAGCAGATGGCTGAGGGAAGGGGGGATGCTCAGGATTACAACTTGGACAACCAAGTTCAAAATGTTATATCATATGGCCACGAAAATCAGTTTGCAATATTTTTTTCTTATATTGCTACCTTTAGTTTTTTTAAAGCCACAATCATTCCCCAGGTACTCTTTCCATAACCTCACCTGTTCAGCCTTCTTTTGCTTTTGACCTTGTTTATTGAAGTATCCTGGAAGAAAAGGGGCCCAGATGCATAGGAAATGAGTTGGGAGGTAGGTTGATTGGTTTGTTTTAAGTAGAACTGTAGTATCTTTAGATACAATCATAAGCATAAGATTTTAATCAAGCATATATAAACGATGAACAGACTCATTTTTATCCAGGAATGACACTTGAGGTGGAATATTATTTTGCAGCAAAGACTGTAAACTGAAAAATGACTTTTGATCAACATGATCTATCAGAAGACAAATATTGGTTTAGTGTTTATATGGATTCTGTGTAAAAAGTACAAACCAACTATTCAAATTCTACATTTAAATAGTTACTTATTTTCCCTCCTTCTACTAATGTCCTTTAATGTCTCATCATGGTTTAGAGGCAACCTTTTCTTAGTAAGTAGAGTTGGCACATGCCAGGTAAGTCAAATCAAAATGCCTCAACCAACATATCCCAAAGGTGTGCTTATAAAATGTTTAACAAACAGCTCTCCAGGGGAAAATGTACATAGATATGCTTTTAATTTTAATCTCCATTATTAACATTTTCTATAACACTTTCTTATGTCTAAACAACACAACAATATATTAAGTCCAGATTCATAGTGTTGGCCAACTCTGAGGTGCAAATGTTCACACTGAAAATATAACAACTTACCCTCTGCAGTTACTCTGAGTTGCTTCCACCATACCATTGGGGATAGTTCAGGACCCTGAACCCCAGAATCTTAAAAATTGTCACCTCTCCCCCAAGTATAGACTTGCTTCCAGCATTACCCTCAAAACCATCATCCAGGAAACCAGGAAAGCAAACTTCCTATGAAGATTTGACCTGACTCTGTAGGTGCTATAAGGGCCCAACTCCCACTCCCAACCTTCTCACCTGACACAGCTACTGGAATCCCAGAAAATATTTTTTTTTACTACTAAAGTCCTTGACAAAGTCATATGATTCAACATCAGACATGCATATGATTTTATCAGTGAAAATAACATTAAAGCTTTGATTCTGTATGCTAAGGACTACGAAATATAGCATCTGATGAAGCAAAAACCTCTTGGTTAAATTGCTCAGTTCATCAGTTCTTTTTCTGTAGTGGATAGCATTTTTTTTCATTAGTGCCCTTTGGAATGGTCTTGGATCATTGTATTGCTGAGAATAGTAATTCACATTGCACAATATTGCTGCTACTAACTTCACCTTGCCTCAGTTCATATGTCTTTCCAGCTTTTCCTGAAACCATTCTACTTTCCATCTATTGTAAGACAATAATATTCTATTACAATTACATATTACAACTTGTTCTATCATTCCCCAACTGATGGACATTCTTCTAATTTCCAATTCTTTGCCATCATAAAAAGAGTTGCTATAATTTGTTTTTGTTTTTTTTTATAAATAGGCCTTTTCCCCTTTCCTTTGATCTCTTTGGGCTAAAGACCTAGTATGATATTGCTGGGTCAAAATGTCTTCTCAGTTTTATAGCCTTTTGAGCATAGTTGTAATGAATCTGAAATTTTAATTCCGGGTAATTTGAAGCCAACAGCAAGGATACCCAACGACAGAAATGCAAATAAACTTTGTTATCTTCCCCATTGTCCATCACAGGGTTCTGCACATTGCTAAATTAAAGTTTAATTTGCTGAAGGTTGAAAATGTGATCATCGGGGTGGCCAAGTAGCACAGTGAGTAAGAGCACCAGCTCTAGCGTCAGGATAACCTGGGTATCGAATCAGGGCTCAGACACTTAGCATCCACCCAGAAACACCTGGCTGTGTAACCTTGAGCAAGTTACTTAACCCCAATTGCTTAGTGGAGGCCAGGTGGCTCAGTGAGTAAGAGTACCGGCTGCAGTGTCGGGATGACCTGGGGATCAAATCTGAGCTCAGACACTTAGCACCACACCCAGAAATAACTGGCTGTGTAACCTTGAGCAAGTTACTTAACCCCAATTGCTTTAAAAAAAAAAAGAAAATGTGATCATCTAAGGGCTCTTCTAAGTTCAGAAAAAAGAATCGTACCCAACTGTATTCAATTGAATTTAACTGAACATTTAGTAAATTCCTGTTATGAACAAGACTCTTTGCAGAGTCATCTAATCAGCACTTTTGATGAACATTGCTGAAAGTGATTTATTATTTTTTGAATTAGTGAGATTATAAATTTAAGAGCTGAAAGTGCCTTAGAGAGTATTTATTCCAAATCCTTCATTTTTGAGCCAAGGAAACTGAAGTCTAGAGAAGTAAAGTGAGTTGCCCAAAGTCATAGAAATAGGAAGAAGCAGTGATTAGGTTTGAAACCACATCCTCTGACTGCAAGTCCAGTACTCTTTCCATTGTACTTTTTGTACATTGTACACTTTTCCTGCACATGTTTAAGCATTTATAGCTAAAATGGCAGGGATATTTTTTTTCCCAAAAAGATTGTAGGCTAGAATAAAGAAAAAAATTGTTGGATTTGGATTTCAACCTAGGTTCTTTGAATCCTCTTTCTGACACTTGTCTTGACTGCAGACAAGTTCCTTTTCTTCCCTGAGACATAATTTCTTTATCAACTTTGTCTAGTTGTCAAGGGTAAGGTTAGGGAGCAGTAGATAGAGCTCCAGGTCTGGTGTTAGCAAGATCCCAGTTCAAATCCAGCCTCAGATATTTACTTGCTGTGTGACTCTGGGCAAGTTGCTAAATCTCTTTCTACCTCAGTTTCTTTACATGTAAAATGGGATAATAACATCACCTATCTCCCAGGCTCATTGTGAGGGTTAAATGAGATAATAATTGTAAAGCACTTAGTACAGTGCTTCACACATAGTAAACACTACATAAATGTTATGTATAATTAACTATTATTATGAAAGAAAATGTTTCATAACCCATACAATGCTACATATATGTGGACTTCTGTAATTAAAAGTGAATCTTACATTCAATGTTGGATATTTGTCTTAAAGGGATATTTTGTTTAGCATAAAAATTATATCTTTGGCACAAAACAAGGTCTTCGCCTTTTTTTTTCCTGCTGGCCATTTTCAATTAGGTTTTAAAGTTTTAGTCCCATTTCTAGTTTGCAACTAAGTATTTTGTGTAACTGAAAAGCTTGAACACAATTATTGAAAAGTTACTGAGAATATTAAAAATATTTGAATCTTATAAACAGTATGAACTTGATAAAAAGATAAGGACCTATCATTTTCAGAAGAGGAAATACTAATTGTTAATAATCACTTCAAAACACATTATACCTCACTGATAATCAGACAGCTGCAAATTAAAATAACTTCGAGGTATCATATCCTGCTCATTAAATTGGGGGAAATGATTAAAGGGAATGAAATTAAAACATGATGGGATTATGGAAGCGGCAATATGGTCATTCATTGCTGGTGGGATTGGAGAATGGAAGAATATTTTAAAGAGTAATATGACAGAACACACTAAATGCTACAAAAATAATCCCACCCTCTGTCCCAATAATTAAAGTGTTTAAAATACGCTCTTCAAATCTTATTTAAAAACAACTTTAAAATTTTATTTATTCAAAGATTTACATAACAAATTTTTGTTCAATTGAAAAAGATGGGAAACTACAGAAATTCCAAATAAAAGATTTGGCAGTGGGAAGTGTACTGTCTCAGAAGTCAGATTTTTTCATCTGATCCTTAACCTTCCTGTGTCTCAGTTTCCTCAACTGTAAAATGAGGAGATTTGACTAGTTGGCTCCTGAAGTCCCTTATGGATTTAGATGCACAATTCTATGATTGAGAATGGCGATATATTAATGATATCAAATAGTATAGGACAATGAAGATTTCTAAGTATGAGGAATACACAGAAATCTTGAAAATGCTATGTGATAAATTTAAGGTGAATCAGAATTAGAATCATGAAGTGCACATTAACTTTGACCATACAAGAGGAAAAGTGAATGACAAGGAATTCTAATAATAACTTAGAGGAAGTGATGAAATATTTTATTTATTTATTTGTTAAATTATTTTAAACAAAAAGATAAATTAAGGTTATCTGATTGCTTTGATATACTATGCTAACCTATTATTGAATTAATTACATTTTTAAAAAAAAATTAAAAATTACTTTGAAGCCAATGAAGAGAACCAGGAGCATTAAATCTTCAGAAGAAATCTCATAATAGGGACCAGATTTTAGATTCTCAAAGCTCTAACAAGAAATTAAAATTGTTAATAGTTGACTCAACACTCATGTATAGCAGGGATTTTTAACATTTTTTGGGTCACAGACCTCTTTGACAGTGTGATAAAACCTAATGAAAGTCTTCAAAATAAAAATTAAATTATAAAGGGTGTATTTGATGTTCAGAGAGGATTAGAACCTCTGGGGTGAATGCTTGCTGAGTCCCTTTTGGGGCTACTCATCCACCTTTGATATCCCTGTAACCCAACTCTCACTTGCAGCTCCAAGATGCTGTAGCATGCATGGCAGCCACACCCCAGTAAAACCAGATGGGCTAAACCATGTTGATGGTAACTGATAGGCCTAAAACATGTCCATGACTTAGTGGGATGTCTACCCTAAGCATGTGAAGACTTTCATCAACCACAGATAGGTAGCTAAAACAGGTGTTCTATAGGGCTTTGGAGCTTGGTAAGACATCAAAGACCCCAAGGTCATCCACTGCATCCTAGGCCATTTCTAGTCATTTTGCCTTTTGTCTTGCCACTGGACTTCAATGACTAGGGAAGAGAGAGTGAGGCTGATGACTTTGTGCAGCTCTGCCATAATTGAACACAATTCATTTACAAGCCAAGACATCACTCCATGATATCATTGGTCCTCTTTGAAAATGAAAGACAAACAGCAATATATATTTTTTCTTTCTTTCACTTTCCCTTATCCACTGGAGAGATGGAAAGAAATACAGAACCTCTGTAACACAGGAGAACAGTCAAACAAAATACATTTCCATAACGTTCACATCCTAAAATATGTTTCTTATTCTAGATCCATCAAATCTGTCATGAGATGGGCAGAATTCATATTGATTAGTCTTCTAAAATTATGGTTGATGATTTAGTTGATCAGATTTCCTGTATCTTTCAGAATTGATTTTTTTTATAATATTGATGCAAACATACATTTTTCTTCTAATTCAATCCTCAACTCTTACACTGCCAATAGTATTCCATCACATTCATATACAGTAATTTGTTAAGTGAGTCAACTAATTGTAGGGGATTTTTGTGGTAGCAAAAAGCCCCTTGAAAACTACACCACTCTTCTCAGAGTAATTTTTTTTTTAAAATTTACAATTTAATTTAATTTTCAATTTATGGAATAAAAGAAGATTTTCCATAACATAAGAAAGATGTTTGAACATCAAACTGCAAATCCACTGTCTACAACTTGTTTTTCCTTTTAAATACACAAAAGCATTATCATATAATTTTTTTCTTGCATGTTACCCTAGAGATGGCTACCATAAGACACAAATACACACACTTGCATACATAAACACATTTATGTGTGTGTGTATGTCTATATGTAAAATTATTTTATACATGTTTCTATTTACCATTTTTTCCTTGGATGCTGATTGCATCTTTCTTTTATGTCTTCTATAGTTTATTTGGGTATTTATAATAGTCAAAATAACTTATTCATTCAAAGTTGTTCTTAAAACAATATTGTTATTACTGCGTCCAATGTCCTTTTGGCTATGCTCATTTAACTCTATATTATTTCACAAAGTTTTTCTTTCTAAGATCACTGAGCTCATCGTTTCTTATAGCACAGTAGTATTCCATCACAATCATATATCACAATTTGTTCAGCCATTCTCCAATTAATGATCATCTCTGCAATTTCCAGTTCTTTGCTATCACAAAGAGAGATGCTATAAACATTTTAGAATCTCTTCCCTTTTCCCCTAATCATTTTTGGAAAAAGACCTAGCATTTTGGGTATAATTCCAGTTTACTCCCCAAATGGTTGGATCAGCTCAAAATTCCATCAACAATGAATTAGTGTATTAATTTTTCCATATCCCCCTCAACATTATTCCCTTTCAATAATTTTAAGCAAGTAATATTTAAATGAACAATTGAATGAAACACTATATTTCCAGTTAGAAATTAGTAAAAATAATGATTCTCTTTTTTTCCCCCCCGACAAAAGTTCATTGACTCTTTGGAATATATTCATGGACCCTTGGGGGTTCTAGACTGGGTCTCATTCAGATGAGTATTTTGTTAATGGTTGCTATTGGAATAAAATGACACACTTAGGTCATTGAGTAGTTTACAAAAAGAGATGTAGTTATATCAAAATAAAAAAGGAGGACATTCAGTAAGAGTAGGCCCTGGGGAAACCTTGATTTGATTTGGCTGAGTGAAACGCCCCTCCCTTAGTTGCCTAGCATCATCCACCAACCAAGCATCATAGACACCGAGAAATCTTTGTGGCTGTATTGCTCTCAGTCTATTTTATTAAGCTATTATATGATCCTTTGCTCCTCTGAGCCCACAAAGATTTGGTCTGATGGATAGTCTCAAGGAAAAGGAAACCTAGGGAAAACTAAATCTCACTTGTATGAAGGAGTGAAGGAAGGAATTAAGCTACTGTTCTTACCACAGGGATCTGTAAACTCCAGGTAAAGAATTCCGGATCTGTAGAAAGATATAAGCCGACAACCAAACTCAGTGGCTAAGTATAACCTAAAAACTATTTTTAGGTCATCTTAAGCAAAAAAAGCCAATTTATTTGGACCTTAGCAGTCTGAGAAGCTGAGTAGAGGAATATTCCAATATTGTATCAGCAGTATAACATAGATATAGAAACAAAATTCCAATAATAGCTGTGTAAGAAATTTCCTTATAAAAGCTCATAATACAGAACACCAGCAGGATGTTCTTAATGTAGCTGGTACTGGTGAGATTACGTCTGGGATAATTCCAGGTATTCTCTTTTAAAAGGGACATTGGCAAATGTACTAAGACAAGTAAGATAATAAAAACAGAAATATGCTAAATGAAGAATGGTTGAAAGAAAGTTGGGTGCTTAGTATGCAAATAAAACATTAAGGACATGTGATAGCTGCCCACAAATATTTGAAGCCCTGTCACATGAAGAAGGAATTAGACTTTGCACTATTTATATCCAGGATCTAGACACAGATACAATAAGCTACAGAAACAAATATTTAGAACTTAACAGAAAGAAAACAAAATTCTAAAAGTAGAATTCCTTAGCCCATTTAAAAAGTGATTCCCCCATGAAAATGTACAGTGAACCTTGGCTGTTAAAATGAACAATATAAATAATTAACACTAGAAAAATTGATATCTTGAAGGGATGCCAAAGCCAACAATATGTAAGTCAGGTAGACATGGTTTAGTAGGTCATCTTAGAACTCTGTTATCTATGCCATGTATCTTGACCTATTTTCAAGGTCCCTATAATCTGCTACTATGACACTATGGTTTGTTATTTCTTGCCTACTAGAAGGATTAGCCCACCAGAAGTCCACCAATATATTGAGTGGATTGTCATGCAATTAACAAGAATAAAATGAAAAGACATAGATGAATCTCAATCTGTAGTTTTGGAAGGAATATCCATATTGATTAAATCAAGGATCCAGTATGTATTAAAAGACTACAGCCTACTCCACAATCTCATATATGTAAATCATTCAGATGTTGTGATAAATACCTAATGAGGAAAATGGAACTGGAGTAGACATATTAAATACAATTGGGGCCATTGGGGGGGGGGGGAGGCGAGGGAAGGGGACAAAATGTGAAAGTCAAGGAATTGTGGAATTGAATCCTGTAAACTAAAAGGAAACAAACAAATTAATTAAAAAAGAAAAACAATATTAAAAAAATTTAAAAAATACAATTGGGAAAACTACATAAGTCACTTATCAATAGTGGAAATATTTCATTTATTCTATCAATCATCAAACAAGCATTTATTACGTTCTCACTATGCCCTAGGTATTCTGCTAAGAAGCTTAGGAGATATAAAGAAAAAAAGCAAAGTTGGCCCCTGCCCTCAAGGATGCTATGTTCTCATGGAGTGACAGGATATAACTAGGTAACTAGAAGTGGTGAAATTATTTTAATTTCTTCTCTTTGCTTCCATTGGGATTGAATTATTTTCCACATTTTCCATAATTATGACTTCAATTAGCATGAATATAATCACAACATACAAGATAATACAGACTTAATGGAAGATAATCTTTAAGCACTAGCAGCAATAGGTACTGGTAAAGTAATGACTTTTTATTTGGATATAAGTTCATTTTCTATGAGACAAATGATTTCTTCATAGAACAAGAAGCTTTAATACCCACAAACAGAGGAAAACTTTGAGATTTGATTGTATGCAGTGGACAGGAAGTAGTTCCCAATGTATTTATAATGCTTTACGTAGTAGTGACCACAACATTGTAAAGTTAAGTGATCATTAGGAAAGGAAAAAGCCAAAAATATTTATGACAAGTATTGCTCAAGTTTATAGACAATAGCTACATACCTAAAACTGTAGGTATTACCTAGGAAAAATTTTAATGAAAGAGTTAAAAATAAAATAATAATAATAATAATAATAATAATTCACAGTTAGCCTGGAGGCTATCTAAAACTTACCAGAAAGTCCAGGAAAGACATATGGGAAGTCAAGGAAAAAAATGCCTACTATAGATCAAAAAGACTTTCCACTCAAACAAAAAATCTGTATGGCTAACAGGTAAAGTAAAAGAGGCTCTTGTACAGAAAAAGGAATCTTTAAAATGGAAAGCTTGAAAGATTGGCCAAGAAAAGGGAACTTAAAGGGACACCAAAGAGAATAATAAAAGGACTTTTAAAGGTATTAAAGGCAGGAAACCTGCTAGAAAATCAGTGGAAGCAGGTGATGATGACAAAGCAAAAGGTGAATTCAGGGATGAAAAAGAACCAGTAGAGGGTGACTCAATGAATTCATTGCTTCACTCGTCATTGAGCATGATATTAGGTAGATTCTCATCCTCAGTCTTTTCTTTTTTTTTATGAAGCAGTCAGGTAAGAAGCATAAGATCAAAAAGAGCTTTAAATGTACAGAAAAGTCCAGATGAAATGGACACATGAGATGCCCATAAATCTCTAGTGCACCATTTAGAAATGACAAACATCCTCGATATCACCTTAGTCATCCTCTCCTTTAAAAGCTAGATGACAGATGAAACCTCTAAACAGTGACTGAGAGAGTGACCAATCTAAAATATCATCTGCGTTTTTCTGCCATATGTACTTGTGTTGATGACTAAATAAGATTATGTGTGTGAAAATGCTATGAAAACTATAAAGCTATATAAAAATGCAAAGTGTAACTGGTACTATAAGCAATTTCTGGGAAATAAGATGGAAAACCTTCTCCTTTAATTTTGAAAGATGTATAGTATTTGAGTTCCATGATGTAAATGGACATTTTATTTTCATATATACCACCTCGATTTATGCCAGAGAAGGGAACATTTTATTTCCTATACACAAAGAATAATGCATTAGAAATGCATTTAATTTAGCTAGTTTTTGAGGAGGAAAATTCTGGAAATTAGTTGGTAATGTGAGATCATGTTTTATGATTTTCAATATTTAGTAACTTAAAACAAATGAAAGGAATCATAACAGAGCTATTAAGAGATGAGACATTTCAGCTAAGAGAACATAGCTTCATAGCCCTGCCACTGGCTTCCAGAAGAAAGATGATTGATCATCAATTCTTTCTACTGCCAACAATGTTTGTCTTAAAAGACAGATTCTAAGGATAGAGAGAAGTGGCTCAAAGCAAACACATTAAGGGTAAAAAAGCAACTTCAAGATGATTCTTGAGGAGAAGGAAGGAGTCATGTCCAATTAGAGCACAAGGGGCCTTTTGAATTGTAGATGCTATATCTCTTATGCTTTAGCTGGGAGACTCCCACATTTATGAGGAGGTTCGACTTCCTATATAGTCCCAGAACCATGCCATTGGTTGAAAGGCTGAGCCTGAGGGAAAATGAATGCTAATACATTTTTTTTCCTGACTGATTTGTCATGTCCAATTAGAGCACAAGGTGTCTTTTTGATTGTAGATGCTATATCTCTTATGCTGTAGCTGGGAGACTCCCACATTTATGAGGAGGTCCAACTTTCTATATAGTTCCAGAACCATGCTCTTGGTTGAAAGGCTGAGCCTGAGGGAAAATGAATACTAATACATTTTTTTTTTCCTTACTGATTTGGGTGGTAGGGAGATTTGAATGGAATATGCATTCTGTGCTGCACTTGTTTAATGCTTCTGCTTTTACTGTGCATTTGCTAATTTGATTAAACTGTACATTTAAATTACACCCTTAGTAAAGGTAGATAAATGAAATTTCATTAAGGGAAGGAAAAGAAAAAAAAATGGACATGTATTGGGGATTGAGCCATATATTGAATACGTCATACCACAGTTGTTTTAAAAAGAGCAGAATTCTGAGACTTAGCAGTAGGTGGGTGGTGGTGGTAGTGCAGTTTAATTAAGTGGGAGTCATATGAACAGGGTTCCTGCATTTGACAGCCTCTAAATTGCTACTTCTTGCTACATATGAATGATTTGCATGCCTGTCTGTGTGTATTCATATTTTATAATTATTATATGTGGTTATGTATTTTATACGAATAAAATTTATCTTTTATCTTTATCTGTAAATTAAGATCATAACTGCAAATTAAGTTCATAATATTTCCATTATATGATGACAAAAGACAAGGCAAACACTATTACAATAAGCAAGAAACATGCACATCTGAGAGAGAAAGCCAGTTACTCAAAAGGCAGGATGAAAAATCTCCAGGCAGTCCCTTTCCAAAAGGAGGCTGCTGGTAACAAAGGCATTCTGGGTCTTTTCTTAGAAACTCTTCCTACCAAGCTGGAAGGAGATGGTATCCAGACAGTCACAGGACCTCCCTACTTCATATTGACAGTTATGGCCACCATAATATCATCAAAGATTTATTTTATTTTACAAATAATTACTTAAATTATTTCTTATACTATGGTCATTTTCTAATCCTTCATCTCCTTCCATTCCACCTTATTTCTTACGATAAAGAAAAATGCTAAGTAAAATTACCTGGCACATGTCAGGACAGATTTTTTTTTAATTGTTAAATTGACTGGACCGATTGCGATGCAATATAAAGCACTTTTTGTCTATAGGAATACTGCCTTTGAGCAAAGCATCTACTTTTGTGAAAATATCCCCCATCATATAAAAGAATTCTATCACCATTAATAAATTCATTAGTAAATTAATCAATCAAGAACTGTTTAGAGCCCTAGACCCCAGAGGAAATAACATCATCTCATTCAATGTATCCCCTATGACTTCTTTTTGGCCTCTTCTTCAGTTTTTCTCCTCTGGTTCTCTTATTAAATATGCCAATCTGCTGTCCTAGTTTTTGAACTCCTCCCTAAAACTGTACTTTGTGGACCATGTATAGATTGCTTCAAATATGGCTGCTTTCCAGTCCCTGGCCTTCCTTTTGTTCCTGAGCTTCAATTTATTACCACTAGCTAGAATTCCTTCTTTGTTATCATTTTTTTTCCTCTCAATGTTCTTTCATTTGAACCTATCCACTGCAATTCATTCTTCATTTGGCCTGCCAGACCTAAT
The DNA here is from genome assembly GCF_028583685.1 of Petaurus breviceps papuanus. Lineage (NCBI taxonomy): Eukaryota > Metazoa > Chordata > Mammalia > Diprotodontia > Petauridae > Petaurus > Petaurus breviceps. Next base: position 6,727,006 of record NW_027187361.1, read on the forward strand.
CCTAGATAACCAGTAATCAATCTTAATGTTGCCACATGCTCTTCTGAGCAGGATTAAATGAGATAACATCTTTCAAGAATTTAGCACAGTGCCTGGCCCCATATCAGGCACTCTAAAATGCTTCTTTTCTTCCTTTCCCTTTTCTTGTCTTCCATTTGCTTCCTTTCTCTTCCCTTGTGTAAACAATACAATACTTCTCTGGACTAAAAAGATCTGGACTGGTACTTGCCTAGTTCTTCTCTACTCCATCACCTCTCCTGTTCATTTAAGCCCTTGGCCTCTTTGATGTCAGCCTTTAAGATCTGTCGGTCCATAGGCTGCTTATATAAAGATGAGATCAAAACAAAACAAAATCAAACTTATTTGATATCACTGTTATCTTTTTACTTTCTGGAATTATTCAATATTATTTGTTTGCTCAGTTGTTGACGACCAACCTTTATGAGGGCTGACATCATTTTGGCTGTCTGAGAAACATCCTAGTGTAGTAAGAAGTTGACTGGATCTGGAAACAGAAGATGAAGGTTCTAATCTGGATTCTGCCAGTGTAGCAGCAAGCACCCCAGCATCCCTAGGGTGGCTGCCCATACAGGTTCTTGGATCTGCTTTGTTAAAGGAAAGCAACTCAAAATGGGTTAACAAGCTTACTTTAATCAGTCAGACATATATCGTTTACCTTGTTCAGGGGAAAGGACAGCACCCTGAACTACAAAGTATACAGGCAGAATTATCAAGACAGAAACAGATCAAGTAGACATATTTCCAAACTGTCCAGCCATTACATCCATACCCAGTCAACATCTGGGTTTCCACATCTGGGTTTTTCAAAGCCGGGGGGGCCCTGGACAACAGCTTCCCAGAATACAGATCAAATCACAGAACACTTCTCAAAGTGAGCCCCCGAAACAAAGCTACACATCAGGGCTTATATAGCCTTCTCCTGGCTCAGAGAATGTAACAACCTTATTGACTCACTGGCCAATCAAGAAGTATCTACTGAAAAACAAGCCTCCCTCCCCAGGCTCCAGGTGCACTTTAGCCTAGGGTCAAGGAAGATCTTCCAAATCTGCATTCCCATTACATTCGGCCTCAAGATCTTTCATGCCCATAGCATAGACAATTTACTTTTGAATTAGCACTAAACATCTCTTAGGTCACATTTTCAAGGTACAGAACTAAAGTTACCAAAGTGGCCACTGGGCCTTAAACAAACACAAAGTACATAGCATTATCACTTCAGTTCAAAACAAGAGTTCAAATAAAGTTCTCTTTGGGGGAGGGGTATCCTTCCCCTCACACAGCTCCAGCCCCTGCTTCCAAGTACAGAGAGGGGGCTGGGCAACAAAACCAACAAGGTGGGGTCCCTGGGGATCCAACGCACTTCATCCCACCCACCATAGTCACAAGTCCATCCTCCCCCAGGGTCCCAAACTGTGGGATGCAGCCAGGAAACACATTCAGTGCCCCTGCTTTGCTGCTCAGTTCTTATCTTTTCCTGTGGCTGAATTCCGAACTCCTGGGCTCCTTCTCCTCCTGCAGGCAGCAGCTGCTCCTGGCTGCTGCCCAGGTCCCAATGCAGACAGCCCACCATTCCTGCTCTCAGCTCAGCGAAGTCTGCATGCAGGCCATTCTTCTCTCCTGGTCCACAGCTCCACAGAGTCACAGCTACTACAACTGGGAAACAAACAATTATCCCAGCACCCATACTTTCCTTTTACTCTGCAGATCCTGTTCGTGACGCCATTTTGTAGCAGCAAGCACCCCAAGCGTCCTCAGGGTTTGCAGCTACCACAGGTTCTTGAATCTGCTTTGTTAAAGGAAAGCAACTCAAAATGGGTTAACAAGCTTACTTTAATCAGTCAGACATATATCGTTTACCTTGTTCAGGGGAAAAGGTCAGCACCCCAAACTTCAACGTATACAGGCAGAATTATCAAGACAGAAACAGATCAAGTAGACAGATTTCCAAACTGTCCAGCCATTACATCCATACCCAGTCAACATCTGGGTTTCCACATCTGGGTTTTTCAAAGCCGGGGGGGCCCTGGACAACGGCTTCCCAGAATACAGATCAAATCACGGAACAGTTCTCAAAGTGAGCCCCCGAAACAATGCTACACATCAGGGCTTATATACCCTTCCCCTGGCTCAGAGAATGTAACAACCTTATTGACTCACTGGCCAATCAAAAAGTATCTACTGAAAAACAAGCCTCCCTCCCCAGGCCTCAGGTGCACGTTAGCCTAGGGGCAGGGAAGATCTTCCAAATCTGCATTCCCATTACAGCCACCTACTGCATCTATGACCTTGTCTTTAAACTGTAAATTCCTCATCTACAAAATGAATGGGTTACGTAATTGATCTTTATGATGTGTTACAGCTCCAAACATGTAAAGTTATTTGCATGGGCATCATTAGCCTGCTGCAGCTTTAATTTTTTTCCCACTTTTGTGATATTGTTATTTTGACAGCACCCCTGGTTGTGCTTACACCAAAAAAAAAAAAGCCTCAGATCTCTGTGCCTTACGCTCATCACCAGTGGTATAACCAGCTGACTGAAAAGGTCAACCAAGCATGATTTAAAGTTGTGCACTTGAGAGTAATTTGTTAATAAAGTTTCAATCTCTTAGTATCCCCAAGCCAAGACCTCTGTTTTTATTTCTCTCTTTTGACTATTAGGAGTCACCCTGTTTTCTGTAACTAAGACCTAGAAAGCAAGCTGTGCCCTGAGCTTGCCATAACAACAACCCTTTGCACACATTCTCTGGATGAACTCTGCCACAGCAAAATCCCAGAATTGCTTCACAACCAGCGCTGGGTGGTCCCTGAGCTCACACAAGCACCTGAAGAGCCCACGTTGTGATTAGGAATCCCTGCTATGAATCCAACTTGTCTCATTGTTGAGGTTACCCCTTCTTATCAGGGCTATGGCTCACTGCGTGGACATTGCTGTATGTATTAAGGTTTGGCCTCTCTAAAGCAGGTCTCCTACTGCAGACCCTGAACATACAGCTAGTTTCCCTCCCCTGTGTAATGGCAAGCAAAGAAGTAGTTAACACCTTGTTTCAGTTCTTGCCCATGACTGTATCAAGTCTTTGTTGAGAAGCAGAACTTGTGAACCCCACAACTTGTGAACTCTTGTTGCTGATGCAACAGGAAGGGGAAGAGCTAATGACTATATATAAGGAGAGTCCCAGGCTGGAGACAGCAGAAGTGAGAGAAGAACTGAGAAGAGGACTCTTGTGGTGGCAGAGTGAAGAAGGAGAAAACTTGTGGTATCCCAGCACTCTGTCTGATCTGTCTGTGTTGTTGTTTGTTTGTGATACTTTGTACAGAAGCCCTGGGACTTTACAGGAAGCCCTGCAAGAGGATTTTCTGGTTGTCTGTTTACAGAAGTCCTGGAGGAGGGTTTCAGCGGACCTGGGACTATACTGATGATTTGTGTGGAGTTCTCAGACCTTGTTTGTTGGTCTCTGTTGTTTTCACAGGCAGATGGTGAATTAATGATGGTGCTGGCAACATGTATGAATGTTTTGGTTCTATTAAGCTCTGTCTTCCTAGAAACAGAAACTGTGAAGGACTCGAGGTGGACTAGGCATTGTGAGCTTTAGTATGGAATGGGAAGTGGATGAGGAAGTGGACAAGGAGCTGAGAGCTGCCTGCCTTTGAACCCAGGTGACAGTTGGGCAGATTCTGGCAGGAGCTGGGACCATGGAAGCTGATAGCCAGCCTTGAGGCAAGATGAAAAGACCTCTTCTTGGGTACCTGATGCTGAGAAGATTATGATTTACTGTGACCTAGGGGTGGAGAACTTTGACCTTTGTACTCTGTGTCCCTTAAGAAGGCCTGCTCCTTAAGGGTAACTGAGTTAAGGACTTACTGAATGATATCTTTTGTTTAAAACTATGTGATCACTTTGGTGAAAACTATGTGGCCACTTTAGTGATAACTTGCTATGCTATAACATTGTGAATGCTTTACTTTGGTTTCTGTCAATATTTTATCTTAGTTTATTACTGAATAAAGAGTTCACTATACTATGTAATCAGAACCTTGAAGTTGTTCACAGCAGCAGTCCTTTGGAAAGCTGCTGGTGCTTGGCTTTACACCCTGATGGAGTAAAGAAAACATTTTGATTATGACCATTATTATCTCTGTTTTTTTTTTATGTGTGTATTTGTTTTTTGCTTAGAGTTAGCTGTGATTGTGATAACCTGTGTGAGCTCTTTGGTATTTTCAGAGTTAACAGCTGTTGAAAAACCTCTGTGATTTTTTGGTCACTTGCTTTTAGATTTGACAAATTCACGGAACTATTTTCCTTTAAAGCAGAGGTAGAACACCAATTATACCATCTACCAACATTCAATCAGTCCATCAATCAACAAGCATTCAGTGCCTACCACTGTGCTAAGTGTGGGTAAAAGATAGTCCTTGCCCTCAAGGAACTCATAGTCTAAAGAGGGAGGCAATATGCAAACAACTTTGTACAAACAAGCTACACACAGAATAAATTGAAAATAATCTTCAGAGGAAAGGAACTAGAAATAAAAGAGATTTGGAAAGGCTTTCTGTTGAAGATGAAATTTTAGTTGGAAGTGGAAGGAAACAAAGCAAGCCTGGAGATGTAGATGAGAAGGGAGAAAATTTGACAAACAACGAAAGGGCCTGAAATCAGGATTTGAGTATCTTGTTTAAGGAACAGCAAGTAGATAGTAGAGTACATGGTTGAGGAAATGGAGAGGTGTAAGGTATAAGACAATTGAAAATGAATGAGAGTTGGATGAGAGGGAGGTAGGTTACAAAGGGCTTTGAATGCCATAGAGAGTATTTTAAATATGATCCTGGGGATGATTGGGAGCCATTGGAATTTACTGAGTGGAAGTGGTGGTGGTAGTGTCATGGCCAGACTTGAACTTTAGGAAGACTACTTAGAGAGAAGAGTGGAAGATAAACTGGAGGAGGGAGAGACTTGTGGCAGGGATCTCAACTAGTATCTCATATAAATACAGCACATTTTGTTCACTGTGCAAATGAATAAACAGGGAAAAAACCCTCAGTAACTAAAGTAGGGGGTCATTGGGTTGGTCAGAAGATAACAGAGACCCACCATTTATTATCTAACATTCTCATCATTGGAATCAGTCTTAACTTCTTGACTTCAAGAAATCCTGGACATTCTAAGTTGGTAAAAGATAGGAAGTAGTTTGAATTATGGTTTGAACAACAAATAAGCAGCAGTAGGAGCACATGTAAACCAGATATATTTAGTTATAATTGAATTAGGAGTAAAGCCTAAAATATGCAGAGACTTAATATTTGATAATGAAGAAGAGAATTTTGCTTTATCATTGAATATCATTTAAGTGGTTATGCGTTGTACAATTAAATTAGCAAAATGTTAACATTTAATGGAACACACTAAGCACATTAAATAAACTTCGAAAATTAAAAAGAAAGTGAATGACTTGACTGTGTGACCTTTTTATGATCTATACTTAGGAAAGAAAGGAGATGAATCTGATGAAAGTAAGAAAAATCATTTAAGTAAAAGGTTAAAGTAAAGAAAGTGTAATGTATATCTGAGCTTCCCCATACCAACCCCCAGAAAAAGGGGTCTTGGGAGAGGAATGTGAGAAGAATAAGCGATTCTTCAAAAGGTCAATGGAACATTTAGTGCATTCTCATAAGGAATGGGAAAAAATAGTGAAATGTACCAAAATTTTATTCATTCAGCCTGAAAAAGTTACATACACTCTTCACATCACTAATTTATCCCTGTAATTTCTGTCACTGTTACTCTGTCTCTCTGTATCTGTCTCTGTCTTTTTGTCTCTTTCAGTATTTTTGTCTCCCTTTGTCTGTCTCTGAATGTCTCTATCTCTTTGTCCCTCTGTCTCTTTCTATCTCTGTCTGTCTTTTTCTGTCCCTCTGTCTGTCTCTGTCTCTCTGAAGTTTACTTATTCTTGTGATATTGCATCCAGAAATTCCTTCCTCACACCTATTTCACAAGATATCCTTTTCTTCCTTTGGAATGCCAGAAGAATAGTTTTAAAATTACTTCCATCTTGACCTACTTTCCTTAGTCATGGAGAAGGGTAGTATATGAAATGAATACAATTTCTTTGTGGTTATAGAACACTGATAAGTACATTATTAGATTGTATCTTTTCAGTAACATTGTTGTATGATGTTCATTTTAGGAATGAGCATCATTCATTTGGTTTAAAATACTCATCTAAAATCTTTATGGGGGCACTGTGATTTTCCTAATGCCCATATCTGACTATATTAATCCCCTACTCAATTAACTCCAATGATTCTTTGTTGCCATTAGGATCAATTATACACTTCTATGCTTAGTTTTTAAGGTCCTTCTCAACCTGACTGACCTTAACATCCGTTTTCCACCCTTGATGCACACACACACACACATATTGTTCCTTCCTATATTTTGAAATATAGCTACATGGATATTTTTGCTGTTCCTTTTAAATGAAGTCCAAACTCCCATCTTTGTGTATTGTGTTGGCTGTCTGCTCACTCTTTACCTCCATCCTTTTTTGTAGAATCATAGCTCAAACACAAATTTCTACAAGAAAGCCTTTCCTGATTCCCCCACAATATAGGGCTCCCTCCCACCATTGTTTGCATTCATTTTTCTTATAAAGGATTTTCATATTTAACATATCTTTTAACTGATAGAATTGAGGCTACTTATAGGAAATGATTGTTTCATTTTTGGTTTTGAATATCTTAATATTTAAAATGATTATTGCTATATAGTAATTCTGTGATGAAGGATTGTTGATTTAGAAAAATAGTATTTGGGACCCTCATGGACACCCCTCCCCCCACCACTTCAAAGTTATGCCTCTGGGAATCTGGAGCTACTGAGAATTGGAAGGGACCTTAGATGTCATAAACATTTCACATTGGAGAAATTATTTCTATGTTATCCTGAACAACTGGTCCATCTTCTTTAAGACTCAGTGATGAGGGTAAGCCACAGAGAGCCATGGGCAGCCATGGTACCAGTCAGTCAGGACAGACTCTGTCGTCAGAGAGGGACTATAAGTGCCTAGTCATGATGCATATGTCTCAGGCAGCAGAGCAGCAACAGCTGATTGAACAGCTGCAGAGGGAGGAGGAGGAGGAGCAGGGCATGTCCAGAGAGCCCCACAGAAGCCACCCCCTCTTCCCTTCTTCCCTCCCTCCTTCTCCCTTTTATTAAATGAATACCTACAATAAAGATTTTTAGAAAGGAAAAACAAAATGGAGTTCAAAAAACAGTATTTGCTTGTTAGCAACTATCAGAAAAATCATTGGTCTAAATATAAGCTAAGTGTCCCTACTGACAAATATACAATAAACTAATAACTGAAAGTCTAAACCAATTAGATCTTATCTTATAAGTTCAACTTCCTTTCACAAGCCTCCTTTTCTGTGATTTTCAGGATGCTGCATTAAAATAACATTAAAGTTTTATATTATTCTTGATTAGAAATAGGTATGTTTCAATAAATAATCACTGATACATATATACATATGTATATATATACATATATATATATTTACATAGGTATGTATATTATGGTTTGGATTCTCCTGGCATATTACTAATGGATAGATAAAAGACTAAGATTTAACCAATCAATCAAATAATTATTAAACATCTATCATGTGCCAGGAATGGTATTAAGCATTAAGGATATGGAAAAAAAAAAAAACGTTAGAGATTATTTATCAGTGCAACTGCCTGTTTTTTTTTTGTTTTGTATTTTGCTTTGTCTGAAGGCAGGGCAATTAGGGTTAAGTGACTTGCCCAAAGTCACACTGCTAGTAATTTTTAAGTGTCTGAGGCCAGATTTGAAGTCCTCCTGACTTCAGAGCAGGTGCTCTATTCACTGCTCCACCTAGCTGCCCTGCAGCTGCCTGTTTTATAAATGAAATAACTGAGATCCAGAAAAGGCCAAAGGACATTTCCAGGGTCATGTAGGTGGTAAGTAGCAGAATCCGAGTTTCTTTCTTTTGTTCCTTCCCTTGTAAAAGTTATGGACATCTTCTTCCCAGTGGCATGGAGGACAGAATAAAATTGATGACAATAACTAGAGTTATCACTTCTGAGTGCTCAAGGAAATGAAAAAAGAGCTGCTCCATCAGCCATGAGTGACAGTTTCTGAACTGCACACTGGCTTTAGAAGCATTTGACCTACCGCATCTCCTTTTCCTAAATGATTTCTTTTTCAGTTCTCTTTACTCCAAACATACTCTGTGTTATTCCAAGATGCAAAGAACATTCAGAGATGTCTTCATGGGCTCATGACCTTTCCCTGTGCTCTTGGACATCATCCTTCCTATATAGGGGTGGAATAGGACTGACTACATAATCACAATCTATTATTTAGTATACTGAGCAGAGATTTACTAAACAAGACCTAAATAGCTCACTGAAAAACCTCAATTTCACAAAATCAAGCATTTTAGAGCTTGGACAGTTCCTAGAAATCAATCTTTCCCAATCCCTCATTTTGTAGATAAGAAAATCTAGGCCCTAAAAGCTTGAAGAGGTCATCCATAGTCTTATAGAGAATGCCAGAGTAATATTAGCCAAAATCCTCTTGATTTCCAGTAAAATTTTCTTTCTACTACAACCCAAAGATAACAGAAGATGCAACAAATGCAATTTAATAATGGGGAATGTGATTTATTTGAATATATTTTTATGTTTTAAAAAAGGATACTGATGTTGATTGTTGGACAATTTATCAAGGTTCCTAAACCACAATTAATTAGTTATTTAAGGTTAATGTTTCATTAAAATAAATTTGTTGGGGAGAAGCTAGGATAATGCTATCAAAATGAGAGTGCTTCATGGGTAATTTCTTTTGTAAAATTTAGTTAGGACTGACATATTGTTTTGTAAAATATCCCTGTCATCTGAGTCATTTTGGTGCTGCAATCTATGGTGTATAGGAAATCACCTATGAACTTTTTACTCCATAAATAAATCACAAAGACATTCAATCATTATGCAATTAGAAATCATACATTAAAGCTTTAGAGGTTCATAGATATTTAAAATTTGTGGAGAGCCTGAAGCAAGAGAGGTAGAAATTCATCACTTGCAAGAAATACTGACCTTTAGCACAGAAGGCAAAGTAATGCCTTTATAACTTGATAATGATATCTTGTTCAATAGCAAATATCCCAATGTTCTTTATCTTAATCAAGGTTGTAATTAGAAATGAGCAGGTTGCTAAATGACATTGTGCCTTAGGCTATGTGGAAGAGTTAGGTGAGGGATTAAGTTTTTCTACCAGTGAGCAGATAGTGGTATCCTGCTTGTGTTGAAATTAAGGATTATCAATCTTCATGTCTTCCGGCATAAACTCATTACTGAACTGGGATCTGGAAAGCCTATCTTATTTTGCCCCCATGATAGATTATTCCATAACAGTGCACACTTTGAGTCTTTTATAGCTCCTCTTGAGAATCTACAGGAGGATGTCTGGGACAAAGGATAAATGCTGGGACACTGTCTCGGAGGCTGATGCAACAGAGGGACGTCTCTGCTTTGCTGGCTTCGCCTTTGTCTTCAGCAAAGACTTCAATATTATCTAGGACTGTTTTTCTGTGTCACCTCCTACATACATTCTGTTGCCAAATCTTGTCATTCTCAGTATTTCTCACATTTCATTTCTACCTCTTTATTCCTATTGTTAAAACCTCTGTTTGGTCATTCATTGTTACTTGGACTATTATAGTAACCACCATTCCTGTCTCCTTTCTAGACTCTCTCCTTCTCTACTCCACTTTTCATACTATGGGGTCTACTCAGGTCTCACTCTCCAACTCAAAAAATCTTTGATGATTTCTCATGCCTTAGCACCAAAACAAAAACACCACCACAGTATTTAGCTTAGCATTCAAGGACCTCCATAGTAAGATACATATCTGCATTTGTTCCCTGTTCTAACCAAACTGAATTGTGCCTTGTTCTTTCCAGATTTCCTCCTGTCTTCTTTCCCTTTTCCTTTGTTCATGCAGTGCCAGGGCCCCTTCCCTGGCATGCATTGTTTTTTCATTCACCACAACTACAACCTGATTATTCAAATCCTTGTATTCCTGTAAAACCAAACAATGGGGCCACCTCCTCCATGAAGCCTTCCATGACTCTTCCTAAAGGAAATGATTTCTATTTTCTCAACTCCTTTTTTATATCATATTATTTGAACCTTCTTTATGTATTTATATAATAATTCATATTGGATAAATAAATAAATAGAACATTTATTAAATGCTTACTGTATTTCAGACATCATGCTAAACTTTGGGCATACAATTACAAGCAAATAAGACAGAGCCCAAAGGAGATTATATCCTAGTGGGGGAAGGTAATACATAAAGGGGAACTATAAAAGGCAGGGAGAAGAGAGGGCAAGAGTTCTCTTGAAGAAATGAATGATCTGACACCAGAGAAAATAACATGCAATTGTGGTCCAACTAGAGATTCTCCAATCCTGAGAATGGTCCTTAGTGGGGAGCTATCTTCATAGAGGGAGTTTGCAGGTAAGGAAGTAAAGTCGAGGGGTTACCCTTGGCTAAACTGTAAGTTGCTTGAAGGCAGGTGCTGTGCCATTTTTCATTTTTTTCATACTCAACATAATAATGCAAATATTTTATACATAAAAAAATCCTGTAGTTTTATCAGGGTAGGGAGCTTCCTTAGCTACCTTCTCTACAGCTTGGAGTCTAGAAAATTGCTTGGACCAAAGAAATGGTTAAGCTCCTCTTTATCAAAGCTAATTTGGGAGAGATAGGACTTGAACTTAGTGTTTCCTGACTTCAAGGCAATGGCTCTATTCATTATGATTTTTAAATGATTAAGATACAGCAGGAGATTAATACATGTTTGTTTATGTAAATTCTATTAGATGCTAAATTGAGGAGAACCACTAAATATCCATTTCCTTTTCTTTACTGTTTTGGGCTACACCAGTTCAAAAAAACTGAGTTTTTCATTGGTACTATGGCATACTTTTTCATAAATTAACATATTGAATAGTACAAAGAGTCAGATTTTACACATAAATAAGCAAGAGGGAAAGACCTTTTGAGAAAAAAAATTCAAATGCTCATCTGTTTTCAGGAAATATCCTATTTTTTTTTTTGCTTTTTGGAGGGAAAAAGGTAGGGAAATTGGGGTTAAGTGACTTGCCCAAGGACACCTGGCTAGTTTTTTTGTGTTAAGTGTCTGAGGCCACATTTGAACTCGGGTCCTCCTGACTCCAGAGCCGGTGTTCTATTCACTGTGCCACCTAGCTGCCCCTCAGGAAATATTCAGGAAAGATTCAGTGCACATTGATAACCTCAAAGACATTTATACTGCTATTAGGGTTGGGAGTCATACTTTTCTGCAGAGTAGAAAGAGAGGAGAACAGAAATAGAGATACAGAAAGACAGAGACAGAGGACACAGAAACAGACAAACTGCAGAATAAACTTGGTACTAGACTGAATGAAATTAGAAGGCATATAGTGTGTGTGTTTATACATACATATATGTATATATACCTAAAATCATATATTATAGAATATATTATATATTGCTGTATATACAAACTGTAAAAAGCATATGCTTTTAAACATTTACATACGTAAAACCAAAAACATATATTTACACATAATTGCGTATGTATATAGCTGTATACATGTGTCTGTGTATATATACACACATGCACACACACATAGATATGTGTGTATAGATATAGATATGGATATATATAACCATCAGAACAATATATTTTTGTTTGCCCATATATATGGAAACCATCTATGGTCTTTAATTTTGTGCTGTTGAATTCATTAAAACATTAATTCAGAGCTGCTATAGGGATAAGTAATATTTCTAATGTCCTGATACAATGACAACCAAAATTTGCTTACTAAATGCTCATTTGGGGTCAGCTTTTTGTAACACAGAGTAAAGTAGAAGGCTGACAACCATCAATAGCATTGTGCAATGTAGCTCTCAAGGTGGAAGAATTGACTGTACTTTTCACTCATTTTGCTATTGCTTGGAATTCTAATCACTGTAAAAATTGCATTTCCCATGGCTAGTTTCTAACCCAAATAGCCAATTAACAAATATTTATCAGGTGCCTTGTCTGAGTCAGTTCTTGGGCTAAACACAGGAAACAGACACAATGGATGATATAGTCCTTACTCTATAGTGCTGATTCAGATTTGGAATGAGCTTTAATTTACATTTGTAAAATAAGCCAGTCTTTCAAGGCTACATGAAGAAAAAAATATTTTAATAGAAACAAACTGCAATTCCTGTAAACTTTTATATTAGTTTGATACAAAAAGTATTTCTCCAACAACCTTGAATTTTTTTCATGGAAGGTAAGTCAGCTCTTAAGAATTTGTAGGTAGTCTGGTATGACGTTAAATATGCTTCATTGTTCTGTGATGAAGTTATATGAATATATATTCACCTGTCATCTTTGCATTTTTGAATATTTTTAAAGGCAAAATAAAATACTGACCTCTAGAGAAAATTATGAATTATGCTATTATGAATAGGAGACTGAGAAAATGAACATTTTTACCTTGAAAAGATAAAGAGCCACTGACCTTGGGATGTCTGTGAGCTTCAAAAGGTTGTGACAGAATATCTTCCCTGATTATTTAAATGCTTCAACCACAAAGGATTCCCTAGTTGCTCAAGCTCTTCAATATTTAATGTAGCAGACATGGAAGATATTTCATTGTTTATCCTGTTTTTATAACTATTTTAAAATATAGGTAAGTGAATATTCTTAATGGGTGAAGTCACCCTATTTTTAGGTCATATTTAACAAGTTGTAGATACTCATTCAGAAACCAAGTAATCTTACTATTTAGTTCTTTGAATCAAGGAAAATGAATGCATTTGGGAAGTTTTGTCTTTGGAAAAACTAAAATTCTTTATAGGAAAAAAATTCATCATAAAATATTCAATTTTCATATATAGTCATTGTGGGATCATTTATGCACAGATGCTACATCAGACCATAAAGATCACCTAATCCAGGCCTTCATTTTATAAATAATGTTAGACTCACCCAGAAGTGATTTGACTTACCAATAGCCATGCCCATAGCTTGAGCAGTAGCTGTATTTGAATTTAAGTACCCTGAATCCAAAGTTAGCATATTGGTCCTGCTGTGTCCAATGCATCATATGGCTACAGTAAAAGAAGAAAAATACATTATTTTGTTGGATTGGGTATAGACAGATAGATATAGATAGGTAGATGATATATATATATATATATATATATATATATATATATATATATATATAAATTCTCCCTGCAAACCACAGTGATTGTACAATTGAAATGCTATCTCTATACCTCAAACATCCCCTTTAGGGAAATATAATACTAATAGAGAATGTCCCTATCTTTCTCCAATTATGAATAAGTATTTTTTTTTAATTTTTGGTCTTTATTAAATTGTTTACTTTTAGTTTACAAGATTCTTTTCCACAATTTCTTGAGTTTCAGATTTTCTCCCCCCTCCCTTTGGCGGCATACAGTCAAGTATAGAATCTGCAAATACTTTTACACTAGATATTAGGTTATAAAGAAGGATTGTATCAGATGGAATGAACAATGGGAAAGAGGAAACAAAACCAAACAAGAAAAAGAAAGAGAGCAGGTAATTTGCTTCAATCTGCATTCAAACTCTGTTGTTTCTAGGTTTTTCTCTGAATGTAGACATCTCTCTCCATCGTGAGTCTTTTGGAGTTATCTCATAACCCTCCATTGATGAGAAGAGTCCAGTCTATCAATGTTGGTCATAATATATATGTTGTATCTGTAATTGTGTACAGATTTCTCCTGGCTTTACTCTTCTCACTCAGCATCAGTTCGTATAAGCCTCTCCAGGTAAATATGAAGTCCATCTGCCCCTTGTTTCTTATAACACAATAGTATTCCATAACACGCATATACCACAACTTGTTCAGCCATTCCCCAAGTGATGGGCAACCCCTTAATTTCCAATTCTTTGCCACCACAAAAAGAGCTGCTATAAATATTTTTGTACATATGGTTCTTTTTCCCACTTTTATGATCTCTTTGGGATACAACCCTAAAAGTGGTATTGCTGGGTCAAAGGGTATGAAAATATTTATAGCCCTTTGGGCACAATTCCAGATTGCTCTCCAGAATGGTTGGATCAGTTCACAACTCCACCAGCAATGCATTAGTGTTCCATTTTGTCCACATCTTCCCCAGCATTTGTCATTTTCCTGTTTTGTCATTTTAGCCAATCTGACTGGTGAGATGTGGTACCTCAGAATTGTTTTGATTTGCATTTCTCTAATCAATAGTGATTTAGAACATTTTTTCATATGGTTATAAATAACTTTAATTTTTTTCTCTAAAAACTGCCTGTTCATATCCTTTGACCATTTATCAATTGGGTAAGGACTTATATTCTTATAGATTTGACTCAATTCTCTGTATATTTTAGAAATGAGTCCTTTATCAGTGACATAGTTTGTAAAAATTCTTTCCCAATTTTCCACTTCCTTCCTAATTTTCCACTTCCCTCCTAATACGGGTTACATTGACTTTGTACTGAAGCTTCTCAATTTAATGTAATCAAAATTATCCATTTTGCATTTTATAATGTTCTCTAATTCTTGTTTGGTCATAAAGTCTTCCCCTCTACAAAAATCTGAAAGGTAAACTATTCCTTCATTTCTGAGATTGCTTACAGTATCAACCTTCATATCTAGATCATGCACCCATTTAGATTTGATTTTGATATATGGTGTTAGATAATGGTCTATGCCCCATTTCTGCCATATTATATTCCAGTTTTCCCAGCAGTTTTTGTCAAATAGTGAGTTCTTATCCCAAAAGTTGCAGTCTTTGGGTTTATTAAATAGTAGATTACTGCAGTCATTGACTGCTGAGCCTCTTGTACTCAATCTATTCCATCGGTCCACTACTTTATTCCTCAGCCAGTACCAAGTAGTTTTGAGAACTGCTGCTTTATAATACAGATTAAAATCTGGTATGGTTAAGCCACCATGCCTAGCATTTCTTTTTGTTAATTCCCTTGATATTCTGGACCTTTTGTTCTTCCAAATGAATTTTGTTACTACTTTTTCTAGCTCTATAATGTAGCTTTTTGGTAAATTGATTGGTATGGCACTAAATATATAATTTAATTTCGGTAAAGTTTTCATTTTTATTATATTAGCTCAAGCCAGCCATGAGAAATTGATGTCTTTCCAATTAGTTAGATCTGACTTTATTTTTGTGATAAGTGTTTTGTAGTTGGGTTCAAAAGGGCCTTGATTTGTTTTAGCAGGTAGATCCTTAAATATTTCATAATGTCTACAGTAACTTTAAATGGGATTTCTCTTTCTATCGCTTGCTGTTGAATTTCATTAGAAATATGCAGGAATGCAGAGGATTTATATGGGTTTATTTTATATCCTGCAACTTTGCCAAATTTATTTATTGTCTCAAGTAGTTTTTTACTGATTCTTTAGGATTGTCTAAGTAAAACATCATATCATCTGCAGAGTGATAGCTTGGTCTCTTCTTTGTCTAATTTGATTCCTTTGATTTCTTTTTCTTCCCTAATTACTACTGCTAACATTTCTAGTACAAGATTGAATAAGAGGGGTGAAAGTGGACATCCTTGTTTCTTCTCTGATCTTATTAAAAATGCTTCTCGCTTCTCCCCATTACATGTAATACTTGCTGATGGCTTTAAATAGATGCTACTTATTATTTTAAGGAAGGCTCCATTTATTCCTATACTTTTTTAGTGTTTTTAATAGGAATGAATGTTGTATTTTGTCAAAAGCCTTCTCTGCATCTGTTGAGATAATCATATTTTTTTCTAGTTTTATTGTTGATATGATCAATTATACTGATGGTTTTCCTAATATTAAACCATCCTTGTATTCATGGAATAAATCCTACCTTGTCAAAGTGTATTATTCTTGTGATAACTTACTGTAGTCTTTTTGCTAATATTTTATTTAAAATTTTTGCATCTATATTCATGAGGGAAATTGGTCTATAATTTTCTTTCTCTGTTTTATCTCTTCGTGATTTGGTTTCAGTACCATATTTGTGTCATCAAAAAAGAAATTTTGTAGGACTCCTTCACTGATTTTCCCAAAGACTTTGTAGAGTAATGGAATAAATTATTCTTTAAATGTCTGATAGAATTCACTAGTGAATCCATCTAGCCCTGAAGATTTTTTCCTAGGGAGTTCACTGATGACTTGTTAGATTTCTTTTTCTGAGATAGGGTTATTTAAATAATTTATTTCCTCTTCAATTAATCTGGGCATCTTTTATCTTTGTAAATATTCATCCATTTCACTAAGATTGTCAAATTTATGTGCATAAAACTGGGCAAAATTATTCCTAATTATTTTTTAATTTCCTCTTCATTGGTGGTAGATCCACCCTTTTTATTATTGATACTCATAATTTGGTTTTATTCTTTCTTTTTTTATCATATTGACTAAGGGTATATCAATTTTATTGTTTTTTTTTCATAAAACTAACTCTAAGTTTTATTTACTAATTCAATAGTTTTTTCTTAATTTCAATTTTATTAATCTCTCCTTTGGTTTTCAGTATTTCAAATTTAGTATTTAATTGGGGATTTTCAATTTGTTCTTTTTCTAGCTTTTTCAATTGCATGTGCAATTCATTGACCTCTCTTTTCTCTAATTGATTCATGTATGCACTCAGGGATATAAAACTTCCCCTAAGAACTGTCTTTGCTGCATCCCACAAATGTTGGTATGTTGTCTCATTGTTGTCATTGTCTTGAATGAAATTACTGATTTTTTCTATGATATCATGTTTGACCCACTCATTCTTTAGAATTAAATTGTTTAGTTTTCAATTAGTTTTTAGTCTGTCTTTCCATGGCCCTTTGTTGCATATGATTTTTATTATATCATGATCTGAGAATGAGGCATTTATTATTTCTGCCTTTCTGCACTGAATTGTGAGGTTTTTATGTGCTAGTACATGATCGGTTTTTGTGTATGTTTATTGTACTATTGAGAAGAAGGTATATTCCTTTTTATCCCCATTCAGTTTTCTGCAGAGGTCTATCATACCTACTCTTTCTATAATTCTATTCACCTCTTTAACTTCTTTCTTGTTTATTTTCAGGTTGGATTTATCAAGTTCAGAGAGGAAGAGATTAAATTTCCCCACTAGTCTAGTTTTGGTATCCATTTCTTCCTCTAATTCCCTTACTTTCTCCTCTAGGAATTTGGATGCTATACCACTTGGTGCATATATGTTAAGTAATGCTATTGCTTCATCCTCAATGCTGCTTTTAGCAGGATGTAGTTTCCTTACTTGTCTATTTTAATTAGATAAATTTTTGCTTTTTCTGAGATAAGGATGCTACCTCTGCTTTTTTTTTTTTACTTTAGCTGAGGCATGGTATAGTTTACTCCAGCCTTTTACCTTTGCCCTGTGTGTATCTCTCTCTTACAGATGTGTTTCTTGTAAACAACATATTGCAGGATTATGGTTTTTAATCCATTCTGTTATCTGCTTCCATTGTATGAAATCCATTCACATTCACAGTTATAATTATTATCTGTTTCTTTCCCTCCATCCTATTCCCTCTCCTGTTTATGCTTATATTTTTCTCCCCTTCTCCCTTCCCCTCCTTAATAGTTTTCCTTTTTACCACTACCTCCTTCAGTATTCCCTTATCAGCCCCTCCCTTTTCCTCCCCTTCCCCCTAACTTCTTCCCTCCCTTCTAACACCCCCCCTTTTGTAGTCCTTTTCCCCTCCTACTTCCCATAGGATATTTTTATACTTAATGAAGTAAGTTATTTCTTCTTTGCACCAAGAGTGACAGGAATAAATTTCATGTGCAGCTCCTCTCCCTCCCCTCTTTCCCTCTATTATGATACATTTTGCATCTCTTCTCCATAGAGTCCTATGCTTAACTGGTTGTGTTATTCCCTCCTTGCACCAGAACCAAAATGAGGCGAAAGCTTATATAATGTTCATCTCCCTCCCTTCTTTCCCTCTGCTATATTGTTTTTATGCCTCTTTGTGTGGCATAATTTACCCTTTTCCACTTCATTAATTCCTCTTCTTCCATTGCAGTCCCTTTGTAGCCCTTAATAAGATTATTTTATTGTAATTTTGTGTAATTTATACTCATACCCTCTGCTTGTCTATAAACAGTTTGCTGTTATTAAAAAATAGCATGTGTATGTGTGTGTGTTTTCCTTGTTTACCTTTCTATTTCTCTCTTGTGACTTGTAATTGAAGGTTGAATTTTCCATTGAGCTCTGGCTTTTTCATCAGGAAGTTGTGGAAATCTGTTATATCATTGAATGACCATCTCTTTGCCTGGAAGAATATGTTCAGTCTCGCTGGGCAGGTGATCCCTGGTTGTAACCCAAGCTCTTTTGCCTTGCAAAAAAAATGTATTCCACTTCTTCCAAATTTTCAGTGTAGAGGCTGCCAAACCCTGTGCTATCCTCACCATGGTTCCTTGATATTTGAATTATTTCTTTCTGGCAACTTGAAGTATTTCCTCTTTTACCTGGTAGTTCTGGAGTTTGTCCACAACATTTCAAGGACTTTTCATTTTGGGATGTTTTTCAAGAGGTGTCCAGTGGATTCTGTCGATTTCTATTTTATTGTCAAGTCTAGCATCTCAGGGCAGTTTTCCTTGATGAGCTCTTGGAGGATGTTGTCCAGGCTCATTGTTCATCATGATTTTCCGGTAGGCCTATGAGTCTCAGATTATCTCTCCTGGATCTGTTTCCAAGTCAGTTATTTTTCCATTGAGGTATTTCACCTCTTTTTATAATTTTTCATTCTTCTTGTTTTGTTTGACTAATTATTGGTTCCTCATAGAGTTATTTGCTTCAATTTTGTTGATTCTAGTTTTTAGCAAATTATTTTTCTTGGTTAGTTTTTGGAGCTCCTTTTCCATATCACACATTTTTCTTTTTAAGAAATTGTTTTCTTCATTATGACGTTTTTCTAATTTTTGCAATTTTTATTTTAAAAGAATTATTTATTTTGTCTTCTATCTCTCTCATTTGGTTTTCAAAGTTCCTTCTGAGCTCATCTAGTAAAGCTTTCTCTGCTTGGGACCTGTTCCCTGTTGATGCTTCAGTTGTGGGTGTGGAGTCATCACTGTCTCCCTCTGAATTTGGTTCCTCCCTCTGAGATAGTAGGACTCCAGAGTCTTTGTCTTTGCAGTCAGCTTTCTACCCATTTTGAGGCAGGGCCCTAGCCATGCCCTTGCTCTAGGGTTCCCAAGCCTTTACTGTTTCGGGTTTTGCCCTGGGGCAATAATTACTATGTTTTCAGGGTCTGGGGGGGGGTTGGAGCAGCCGGGGTTCACTCTGCCATCATGGTCCTTGGAGGTCCTGATAGGGGCTTTTTAAATTTCTGGGCTATGGAGTGGTATTACCATCCCAGGAGTATTTGCTGCCCCTGCCAAGGGCCCTGCCTTTGATTCTTACCTTGCTCTTTCAAGTCTTAGCCCTTTAGTGATGGGCCTGGTAGTGTCCCTTGTGGCTGGTGGGATGACGCTCCTGTCCTTGATCATCCCTCTGTTTGTATGTCCCGGCCTGCCTCTCTCAACGCACCTGCACCTGTAGGTTGACCAGCCTTCTTCTCTCAGCATGCCTGCGACATGGGCTGCCCAGCCTGCCTCTCTCTGAGTAAGTATTCTTAAATAAGAAATCTGAAGAGTATTTTATCAAAAGCATTTTCTCCTCATTCTATCAGGGAAAACACTGTGTATCCCAAAATAAGACAAATACTTTCTTTAGAATCCCTAGGTCATAGGGATAATTGTGTTTTTCCAAAGCTACAGAAAAAAAAAAAGTTACAACTTTTGCCCTTGACCTATAGGTATGAAAAAAAGAGAACTGTTTCTTGTCAATGTTGACTGATGTGCCATTTTAGGGAAACTAGCTGTAATTACTCCCACCTCATTATTCTCTAAAAAGGTGTAGAATATTCAGAAGTGGTAAATCTCGGTGGCTAGCCACTATTGGGAAGTATGAACAAGTTGCTTGTGTTGCACTTTGAAAGAAATTACACTTTTAGTTTAATAATAGATTTAAAATGTAAAGGAGGGAGGCCAGGTGGTTCAGCGAGTAAGAGTGTTGGGATGACCTGGATCAAATCTGGGCTCAGATACTCAGCACCACACCCAGAAACAACTGGCCGTGTAAGCTTGAGCAAGTTACTTAACCCCAATGGCTTTAAAAAAAAATGTAAAGGAAACACTTTGTTTGTAAACTTGGAAATTTTGTTAAAGATATTCTTGCATTTCAGCTACATATGTAATACAAACACTGTGATTAAATGATGCTTTGTTCATAGGGTAGCTCTAGATTTACATACTATATATTTTTAAATCATTTATGAAATTTTGAAAATTAAACAGAATTTTATTTGGTTTGGGGTCATGTTTATGTGTTTGGCCATATCACGTTTAAAAGTCTTGATTATTCTAATTTGCCATAATTCATTTAAATAGCCATATGTCCCACTGACATATATAAATATTTCTGCTTGTAGCATTTCCAGAATGAGTCACAAACAGTATAAATGTGGAATGCAATTTACACAAGAACTTAAATCAACTAGGTTTGCTCAAATCATATTTAAGTACAGGAGACAAATCAGTAATTCACAAAATGTTTTAGGTAACATTTTTTACTTTGAATTGGCTCCACTGTTGTATTGATATAGATAAGAAAGAATATGAGATATATATTTGATTTCTAAGCTACGAAGACTTCACACAGTGGCTTTCAATAACTACATGTATGTACTAGTTTCAAGAATATACTAGGACTTTAGTCATATAACCCAGACTTTGCTTTGCTATACTACTAATTCAAAACCTAGTAACACCTACATGTAATGTGGTAAGAAGTGAGAGAAATGCAACTGTAGTAAAAACTGAGTTACTAACACTTTTGGCTGTTGGTGACACTCCCAGAGAGAAGAACATTGAGAAAATGGACTCACATATGAATCATTATAGATTCCACAGCAAAATAAGTGGTTTTGCTCGACAAGAGTCCTACTTTGATGCCTCATTATGAGGAAGTTATCCAAGATCTTATTACTGTGCCACTGAGCCACAAGTCATGACAAGTTTAATAAGACTGAAAAGACTTACAGATTGGGTTTATGTAAAGCCACACACGAGCAGCTTTCCAGAGTACTGCTGCTGTGAATAGCTTTCAAGATTCTGATTACATAGTATAATGATCTCTCTATTTATTCAATAACAAATCAGAGAAAAACATTCCTAGAAAATCAAGGTACAACCTTCACAATTTTACAACTTATCACAGAAAATCATAATACAGCATTTACCATGTCACAACTCAACAACTTATCACTAAAATGAACACATAATTTTCACCAAAGTGGTCACATAGCTTTAAACAAAGTACATCCATTTAATTCCTTAATTCAATCACAAAGTACAAAAGTCAAAGTTCTCCACCCAGGGGATGCAATTAAGTTACAACTTCAACAGTCACTACTCAGTACCCTCTTAAGGGGTAGTGAAAAGTACAACAGCCATCCACCCCTCCAGTTTTCCAAGTGCAACATTTTCTCTGCTATATTATGTAGTTGTTTCTAGCAAAGGACCTTAATTTTTTGTTGCATAATATCAAAGACTTTGGCTGAATAGTGAAGCCTATTAACCTTTTCCCAGAACAATGTTTTTTATATACATCAATTAAACTAAATAGGGATACAAAGGAAATGAATTTCATTGAAATACATGTATATATGTATATATGAAATATGTGTGTATATATATACATATATGCTTACACATATATACCTATATATGTATATATGAAATATGTGTATATATTTATATATACATATATGCTTACACATACATACCTATATATGTATATATGAAATATGTGTATATATATACATGTATGCTTACACATATATACCTATATATGTATATATGAAATATGTGTATATATACATATATGCTTACACATATATACCTATATATGTATATATGAAATATGTGTATATATACATATGTGCTTACACATATATATCTTTATATGTATATATGAAATATGTGTATATATACATATATGCTTACACATATATACCTATATATGTATATATGAAATATGTGTATATATATACATATATGCTTACACATATATACCTATATATGTATATATGAAATATGTGTATATATTTATATATACACATATATGCTTACGCATATATACCTATATATGTATATATGAAATATTTGTATATATACATATATGCTTACACATATATACCTATATATGTATAT
>NW_027187361.1:6749424-6749715 GCF_028583685.1 Petaurus breviceps papuanus
ATATGCTTACACATATATACCTATATATGTATATATGAAATATGTGTATATATACATATATACTTACACATATATACCTATATATGTATATATGAAATATGTGTGTATATTTATATATACATACATGCTTACACATATATACTTATATATGTATATATGAAATATGTTTATATATTTATATATACATATATGCTTACACACATATACCTATATATGTATATATGAAATATGTGTATATATTTACATATATACATATATGCTTACACATATATACCTATATATGTATATATG
>NW_027187361.1:6749725-6753468 GCF_028583685.1 Petaurus breviceps papuanus
ATATGCTTACACATATATACCTATATATGTATATATGAAATATGTGTATATATTTATATATACATATATGCTTACACATATATACATATTTATTCACTTTCTCAAATCCATGGTTCCCCTGAAAATGATCTCTTTTACCTATAAAAGGGGTTAAGTTACTTGCCCAGGGTCACATAGCTAGTAAGAGTTTGAGGCCCAATTTTGAACTCACAAAGATGTCTTCCTGACTTCCAGCCCAGTGCTCTATCTACTGTGTCACCTACCTGTCTCTGTAATTGTACTATACTAGGGTCATAATTTTAGAGCTGAAAGGGAACAGATCAATCCCTCATTTTTATGAGTAACAAAGTCTAGAGAAGGTGATTTTCTCAAGGCTACATAGGTAGTATTAAGTGTCAGAATTTGAATTTGAACTCAAGTCATGATTCTATGTTCACTTCTCTTCCCACTCCACTAAAATGCCTCACTCTATAAAGTTGTAATTATTACTTATGGCATGGTGACTGAACATGTTAAAGAATGACCATATCAATGGTCAATGAATTAGATAGTGCAATGTTGTTAATTAGATAATACTAAAGAGAAGAGGTGGTATGGATTATTAATATGACCTCCAACAAGACCTTAGGGTGAATCAAGTAGTGACCAATCTCTTAGGTTAATTTGGTTTGGCCATATTAATAAATAGTATGTTGATAATGATCTACCCTGGATATTGTATTTTGATCCTGGACCTCTTCATATTAGTCTCTTGGTGGTATGGGTAGATGTTGTTCCCCTTTTTTATGTGCATTACTTTGTTCAGATGATTAGGATGCTGTTTAACAGCCTGAGAGAGAGACAATTACTAAATGGACTGTAATTATTCAAAAGAAATAATACATATTCTAAAAATCTGTCATTTACCCTTCCATTCTCTTCATCCTGTCTATCAGACAGAATTTTGGAACTATCTGCGATGGAGAAACTTGAAATATATCAAGGTCAACAATGATACTCCAGATAAGACAAAATATGCAACTTGCACCAATTTTACATATTTCTGACAGACTGAAATGCAGTAACAATGCTCTTATAAACAGCTGTTGTGCAGGTCACAGTGTACATCTGATGATTCTAAAAGTAGGAATGTAGAAAGAGCCCAAATTGGATTTTAAATTTCTCTTCCTTGAAATTATTTGAGAAAAATAATGTCGAGGATGAGATTCTGTCATGAGAATTTGATTGCAGCATATCTGGGTATCACCATTTGATAGTTTATTATCAAATTTTATTATCTTTTTACTTACTTGAAATCTCTTGTGGCTGTCAACTATGTAAATTTATTTGAGCTTATTTTATGAAAATTGATTTTTGTTAATATTTTGCATTCAAGAAATGGCTTCAGGACAGTGGATCTTTGGGGATGTTGCCTTTGGGTATTTATTTTAACTATGCAACTGGATATTAAATATTATTACAACTGTGGAATATTGTCATAAGGATTAAAGAGAACCATGTGAAATTAATTCAAAGGAAAGGATGAGAGAAGAAGAAATAGTTATTTTTGATGAATCAGGGTAATAAAAAGGAGATTATTGAAGAAAAAAGAGGACAAAAAGAGGAATGTTTGATTTTTCCAGCATTCCTATCTTTTTTTTTAAGCAATTGGGGATAAGTAACTTGCTCAAGGTTACACGGCCAGTTATTATTTCTGGGTGTGGTGCTGAGTATCTGAGCCCGGATTTGATCCCGGTCATCCTGACATTGGAGCCGGTGCTCTTACTCGCTGAGCCACCTGGCCGCCCCTAAGCAATTGGGTTAAGTAACTTGCTCAAGGTTACAAGGCCAGGTGTTTCTGGGTGGGTGCTAAGTGTCTGAGCCTGGGATTCTATCTTCAGGTCTTCTCAACACTGGAGCCAGTCCTCTTACTTGCTGTGCTACCTGGCCGCCCCCATTCCTATCTTCTTTTACATCTGATCATCTTTACAGCAATGTACATTGAAATAGAGCCCTGGACTGGTAGTCAGAAGACTTGGGATTTTGATATGACATTAGACATGTATTTTCACCTCTCTGAGACTCAGTTTCTTTATTTGTAAAAGTTAAAGGATTGCACTACATGGCCTCTAACATCTTATCTAGGTCTAAATCACTCATTTCTAGATGGTTTCAGGACTTCATCAGTTTCTTCAGTTATTTGGTCAAAGCCTATTCCTCATCTTGTATTCATTGCCTGAAGTTGGTTCCATTTCATTCATATTCTTTACCATCACATATCTCTTGAGTCCATCCTTCACTCTTGTTAGTACATGGTCTCCTGTGTCCTTCTGGAAGAAGCGCTTCTGGTCATTATTATGTTTTTTATTTGTTTGTTGGTTTTCTATAACATTTCCATGAAGTCCTTTCTGTTTTTGAGTGTGGGAAATCAGTGATCATCTCCAACCTCACTTCTATAGTCTGTACATCATCTTTCCATGCAAGTTTTTCTCCCAAAAAATTCCAGAAGTTTCTTATAACCAGTTTATTGTTTCCCTCTTTCAAGAATGATAAAGTACATTTATAGTTTCCTCCTATCTAACAGTAGCAAACTCACATAGGAAGCATTCATTTCTTCTTGCTTCATTGAAAATTTTCCGATGAGCCTCTGGATCAATCTGTCCAAATGCTGTGCAAACTCAGCAGAGAGAAAAAAAGAGAGTTTCTCCTTTTCATAAAGGAAAATGATAAGAAACTTGATATAAAATTGCTGCATCTTCTTGTTTTTCACTTGTTTGTCATATCTGACTCTTTGTAACCCCATTGGGGTTTTATGGGCAAAGATGCTGAAGTGGTTTGCCATTTTGTTCTCTAGCTCATTTTACAGATGAAAAACTTAGGAAAACAGGGTTAAGTGACTTGCCTAGGGTCACACAGTTAGTAAACATCTGAGGCCAGATTTTAATTCAGGAAGATAAGTCTTCAGACACATTGCTCTATTCACACTAACAACTAATGACCCTGTTGTGGTGTCTCTGCATTACCAATTGCTTCTAACATCTTTAAGAGCATTCCAACCTTTTGGTTTTCTGATTTTAGAACATATGAGATGAGTCGCTTGGGACTTTCTTTTATTCTCCTCCATTATTAGTGGCCACTGAGGTAATATTCCAGTGGAATGTCCTATCTGGGACTCAAATGATCCTCAAAAGAGCATAGCAGCTCCCCTGGCATGCTTCATAACTTGGCAAAAGGAAATCTAGAAATAGGCTTATTTCCACACTACTCACAAGTACTAGATATTGACTTCTATAAATCATTTCTACCAGCATTTGAAGATAACTTTTCTGTCTAAAAGAGAGTCTAGATTTCTTTCCTAACTCTTCTTTTTGGGAAAGGAGTGTAACAGTTCAACTTTCTTCTCAACTATGATCTCTCAAGAGATTCTAGAATATTCCTCAAATTCACCTAAATTCCATTCAAAAGAGCAGGTGTAGTCTACCTCGTTGTAGTGGTTATTAAATGTTAGTACTACATCCTCCCCTTAACAATTTGTAGCAGGGAACTACTCAGGGAGCACTTTCCCTTCTGTGATTATATGACATAAGTAACATAAACTGACATAAAATATAATCACATACAATTATTTCAGCTACAAAATACAATGCCCATGCAGGTGATACATCGTTTGTGTAGCTGTTGGATAAGCTGTACTCATCCAGGTAGTTACACAAGTATGAGAGAGACAGAGAGGGAGAGAGAGAGACAGAGAGAGAGAGAGAGAG
>NW_027187361.1:6756068-6768244 GCF_028583685.1 Petaurus breviceps papuanus
AAACATCATCCAACTGTCCATTCATGTCCCATAGTTATTCTGGTTATTTTTGCTTTGGTGTTCAAGGGTTTCCCCATACCCTTGCTTTCTAAAAGATTTATTCTTTATTGCTGTATTTCTTTCTCTTTTTGGAGGGGGGAAGGCAAGACAGTTGGGGTTAAGTGACTTTCCCAAGATCACAAGGCTAGTAAGTGTTAAATGTTTGAGGCTGCATTTGAACTCAGGTCCTCCTGATTCCAGGACCAGTGCTCTATTCACTGAACCACCTAGCCACTCCTATTGCTGTACTTTTGAATCTTGACTGTGATGCTTCTTGGAGATTTAAACTTTGAATTTCTGTTTATTTTTCAGTGGATTGTCTTTCTCTGAACATTGAATTCTGATTCCACTATTTCTGGGTAATTCTTAACTATGGTTTCTTAGACTATTGGTATTTTAATTTTTTTCCCTCAAAACTCTGTAATCCTCACATTATCTCATTGTATTCTATTTCCATGCTTCCTATAGTTTTGAAGTGTTCTTCCAAAAAAAAAAAAACCCAATACTTCCATTATTCCCCCCACCATTTCTTTTTTTTTTTCATTTTAGTTTTGTCGTCTTGTTAAGACTGTCTGCTATTACAGAAACTGCCTTTCTCATCTAAATTCTCTAATTTTTGGTTAGACCTGATGATTCTTTTTTAGACCTTTATTTTCAAGTCCTTTAAAAATATTCTGACTATTTCTTTGATTACTCTTTGTAACCATTTTGGAGTTTTTAAGGTTATTCTATCTTCACCACAGGGGATCTTGAAGAATTTGTGGCACTGTCTTTCTCTTCACAAGGAATTTTTTTTTGAACCAAAATGAAGGATTTGTACAATGAGATGGATCTTTTATTTTAATGCTTCTTCATATGTCTTTCATTTTTGTTTCATTTCTGTATCCATCAATAAGTTTAATGGTGTTTCTAGTTTCCTTAATGAAAATGTACTTATCACTCCATTTACCCCTAGAATATACATCTTTTTATATTACTCCATCACTTTTGATTTTCTTTTTTCTTTTACTTCAGATACTATGGACTTGATAGGGTGTGTTTGCCTTAGATGCTGAATGAGGGTGAATACTTGGGACAATGAAAAAAAGAAAATGAGAGATTGTGCCTAATTGTTCTACTGCTACTTTATTACTTAGCGAGTACCACTATCCTGAATTCCACGGTCATTTTTGTAACAGTTTTTGTTTTTGCTATTGTTTTTTTTCCCTTTCAACTGGCTCTTAGAGGCTGCTCATCAATTTTTGGCCATGGTCCCTTAGGACGATACTGAAAGCAGTGGACTAAGAAGATTTGGTACTGTTTTTTTTTTGTTTCTTTATCCATCTCAACCTGAGGATCACAAGATCATAGGACAATAGATCTAGAAACATCAGAGACAATCTAGATCAATTCTTTCATTTTCTAAATGAGAAACAGATTGCATTTAGCAGAATGAATTGCTGAAAGTCACACAGGAGATAACCATCAGAGGTGAGGGTTAAACTCAATGCCCTCTGATTATCCTTGTCAACACTGAAACCTACTCTGGGTCCCACACTATCCTGATTAATTTGTCACATGGTCCACCACGTCCTGATGATGCCATCCATTCTTTGCGTTTCACCACCGCTGTAGTCTTACCATCTACTCTGCCCACTTTGATGACCTCTGGACTAGTGGATCTTGTCATTGCCCTTCTACCACAGAGGTATTTAGGTTCCCCATTTTCTAGCTCTGTAACTGTAATTAATATTATAAATTCCACTGTCATTGCTTTTGGAAAGGGCATATTGATAAAATCACTATTCCCTATAAGTCTACTGATTATTCTTGTGATTTCCCAAAACACAACCTCCCTTCCTGAGCACCACTCATATTTATTGTCTCCCACTATTAGAACATAATCTCCTTAAGTGTAAAGTCTTGTTTTTCCCCTTTTTATATTTGATTTCTAAGCACAAAGGAGAAGGGAAGGCAATAAACATTTATATAGCACCTACTATGTGTCAGACACTGTTCTAAGCAGTTTATAAATATTAACTCATTCAATCCTCACCACAACCCTGTGTAATCCTGCTTTGAGCATCCCTACTTTGCCTAATGGAAAGCCTCTTGTGTGTCCTACCATATGTGTAGGGTAGCCTTTGTTTGGGGGGCTTACCTGCTTTTTTTAAAACTGGTGAGACTGAGCTGATTGCTTTTTTCACCATCTTTTCTGCTGGGCCCTTTTCAGGCAAATTCCTAGCTACTGGGCCCAGTCCTGATGCCACGAGCCTGATGCCAGGTGAGAAGGGAAGGACTTGCTTCCCTTGCTTACTTCTCTTTTATTGCTGTTCAGGAGAAATCATTCTGGGGGTGTTTGTTTCTATTCTGTGCTTGTCCTCAATTTCAGGTGTCAGAGGTGATCTTCAAGGTAATGGGAATTCAAACTATGGCACCCTTGGAATGAGGATTTCAGGCAAGGTGGCACAGCCCGAATGGATGGCATCCATCCATCTTGGGGTGGAAGCCCTGAGAAGCAGGGCACCTGGGAGTCAGGCCCGGAGACATTGTGTAATTGGAACTGGAACTGTGCTCCATGGGAACTGAGTTAAGTCACAAACCCAATCCTCTACCTCACTTCAGAGGCAAAAGTGGTGCAAGAGGTTGAGGGGGTAGGGGGAAATTATATCTCCTAAGTGTTGAAAGGGAAGTGACTTGTATAGTTTTTTTGAAGTATTGTGTTTTTTGAAGTAAATATCCCCTTGTAAAAGGTTCACTGTATTATACATGCAAGGTATTACTGGTAATATTGCCATTTTTTAATTGAGGTAACTGAGGCAAATTAAATTTAAATGATTTATCTGGGGCTACACAGTAAGTGTCTGATCCTGGATTTGAACTCTGATCTTTCTGACTCTAAGGCCAGCATTCACTTCCACGGCAAAATTCCTTGCACATAGCATTTAATATTTTTTAAAAAATCATCCATTCACTTACTATCTACCTTCAACTGACTACCTATTTCCTCCTGAGTTGCATTAAGTTTAGTATCATTGGAGTAGCGATTAAAGAGCTAGTTTTGGACTCAAGAAGACCTGGATTCTAGTTCTTCTTCTGATATATCTTGGCTTTGTGGTTCTATGCAAAACACCCAACTTCTTGGTGACCCAATCATAGTGACCCAAGCATGACCACAGGTTGCAGAATAGGTGCTGATCTGCATTAGAAGGAGTTTCCTCATCAGAAGCCCTCTATGTGAATGGAATCACAGGTACAAGAGGAAATCACCATTGTATTTCTGGTCTTTGATTTCTGTTTTTTTTTTTTATTCCTGGGGCTCGGTACCTTCACAACTACCTCCTTTTTTTCTTCTTATGTCTTGGACCTGGCCCAATTCACAGATTTCAGCTCATAGTGATAATACATTCCCCTGGGGTCACTCTAAAGGGCTTACTTCTAAAAGCTGGGATCCCAGAGTTGCAGCACACTTGAGGATCACTGGTCACTGCCATGTTAACACAAAATCTGTGCATGTAGAAAAGGGAGTCTGGAAGTGGCAGGAGTGACTGAGAGGGGCCAAAAGCCTGGAACAATCAGTCCTCCACATGTCTTTATATTGGACTTCCCATCCTCCTCCTCCTGCCCCCCAACACACGTAGGGAAACAGTAAAGGGGTGAATACCAAAAGGTCTGTGGATATGTCTAAAATTGAAGTATGTACAAGGATTGCAAGACTACCATGAACTCTCCCTGTTAGCTGTAGTACAGGTGGCATGACAGAGATCATTAGAAGTGTTTGAAAGCAAGTATGTCCCTCCTGACATTTTTTTTTCTCCAAGAATTACTTTATGGTGAGACATTGTTGTAGGGGATTCTGTCCCTCTGCTATGTTCCCATTACTCTCTCCTTTTATTTAGTTTCCTCACCTATTCCACACTTTCTTGTATTTTCTATCTTTATCATCTTTTTTTTTCTTATTTCTCTGCCTCTCTTCATTACTTCTTCCTGTTTTTCCTTTTGTAAGGGATTGCATTTTTTTGTGTGTGTCTTTTTTGGAGGGGAGAAGACAGGGCAATTGGGGTTAAGTGACTTGTTCAATGTCACACACCTAGTAAATGTTGAGCATTTGAGGCCAGATTTGAACTAATGTCTCCCTGACTCCAGGGCCGGTGCTCTATTCACTGCACCACCTAGCTGACCCTGGAATTGTGTTTTTCAGTCCTCTCCTTTATAATTTCCTTCCTCCTTTTATTCCCTTTCCTTTTCTCCTGTCCTCATTTTTATCACCATCACCACTCAAATTTCTGTAGTGCTTATATGTTTTACAAAACTTTCAAAACAACCTCATCGTTAAGGTAATTTGAGTACCATTCTCAAGTTTATTTTCATGGTCAAGCCTCTGTTATAACAGTTGTAAATTTTATTTTAATATTTATTTTTAATATCTTTAAGTTTTTTTCATTTAATCCCATTTATTCTAACCATTGAAGCATCCCCAATGAAATAAAAATAATCAAGAATACCTGATTAAAAATACCCTCACCTGATAATGTGCACAATATTCTTTCTTAGTAGTCCCCTATCTCTCTCCCCTTAACTCTCTTAAAGAAGAGTTGCTGTCTTCTAGTACCTTAATTATTTAGAATTCACCTTCTAAAAGTATACAATTTCTCCTTGGTTCATTCCTGATTTTCCACTCTAATTCCCTTTACCATGTTTGCTTTTTCACAGAAAATCTAAAACTTTAGAATAATGTCACAAAATAAAAATAAATATTTAAAAATCCTGATCTCTGTTGCTGTAGCAGCAAGCACCCCAAGCGTCCTCAGGGTTTGCTGCTACCACAGGTTCTTGGATCTGCTTTGTTAAAGGAAAGCAACTCAAAATGGGTTAACAAGCTTACTTTAATCAGTCAGACATATATCGTTTACCTTGTTCAGGAGAAGAGGTCAGCACCCTGAACCTCAAAGTATACAAGCATAATTATCAAGACAGAAACATCAAGTAGACAGATTTCCAAACTGTCCAACCATTACATCCATACCCAGTCAACATCTGGGTTTCCACATTCTGGGTTTTTCAAAGCCGGGGGACTCTCAACAACAGCTTCCCAGAATTCAGATCAAATCACAAAACACTTCTCAAAGTGAGTCCCAAAACAAAGCTACACATCAGGGCTTATATAGCCTTCTCCTGGCTCAGAGAATGTAACAACCTTATTGACCCACTGGCCAATCAAGAAGTATCTACTGAAAAACAAGCCTCCCTCCCCAGGCTTCTGGTGCACTTTAGCCTAGGGGCAGGGAAGATCTTTAAAATTTACATTCGCATTACAGTTGCCTATTTAGGTAACACTTGAAATTGATTGGCAAATAAGGCAACCCTCCATTATGGAAAATTCTTGCAAAAATAATTGCTATCATTGTAAATGTGGAACTGGCTCTTAAGTAATTAAAAACAAATTCTAGAGACTTATTCCTCCCATGATCTTGAATGGGGGATTTAGGAAAAATTGTTCTGTGATGATAAATAGTTCCAACCACCTACAATTTTATTTGATTGTTTTAAATTTGTTTGTACTATGTAGCTAGATGAGCATCAATACTATTTTTCTCCAATCTTAAAATCAAATTATTTTGTAATAGGAGGTGACATCCTGTTGATGATTATAGAAGTAGACATATGTAGACTTGATCTTGATAATTAGAAGTTCTGCTGTCTATGTGACTACCTAAGAAAAAGCCTGCTAAGGGTTAGCATTTCCACGGACCATCACTCACTCCTACTAATTCACTTGCAAATAAACAAAATAAATTTAATAATGGAATATGTGTTGAGTTCATTTTTTTCTGGGTTCTGTATTTGTTGAAAAGGGAAGTATCAGTTTCTCATGTCATTTTCTGTTATAATTTAGTCATAAATTCTGTTTAAGGGTGTGATTTTTGTGTTATGTCAGTGGTCAGAGAAAAAAACTTACATGTCTTAAGAAGGTTGTCTACAGAAGAATTTAGGAAGTCTGGAAATGGGGATTGTTATAGTTCTTTAGCTCTATACCTTGAATTACCTCTCTATCAGTTAGCTATTCAAGCTAGATTTTCCAGTTCATATCAGCTTGAGGTTGGGACAGCATTAAAACTTACTTTTTTATTTTTCCTTATGATTCTAAAAAAAAAATCAAGCCTCCCATCTCTGATATGTATTGGTGGCATTTCATCAGCTTTCCCTGCATTATAGAGGATCGAGGGTGATGATTACTGAAGAGGAAAAGTGTTCATTGTTATATCTGCTCCTAAACCTCCCCTTTGAGATCTTCGAGCATCATAATTGTTTGATGACTTAAGGAGGGAATTAAGAAGGGGAGCAGTGAGAGTCTGACCCATTCTATGGCTATCTTTTGCGTATTTATTGCACTTGTTATTACAAGCCTTGGTTGTATGTTGGGGAAACATCTGTGAATTTCACAGAACCCAGAATCTAATTCCCTGACATAGATAACTTTAAATCATTGAGATTTTGGATGAGGGACTTCATGGCAGGAAAAAAAAGCATTATTTATTTCATTCACAGCTAGAATCTTGGATAAATCTCCTGATTTGGTCTCCCGACTCTCAAGCATACTTTCTGTATAGGTAGAATAAGACAGTTAACATTCACTCAGGGCTTTTGTTCAATACTTCATATATTGAAGATTCCTAAGATTAAGAGATAAAACAGCAGGCAAGATACAAGGAACCAGAATAGAACTTATTAGAACATGAGTCTAGTGAGTTTGAAGTACTGAGTAGAGAAGTGAAGTGGAACTACAGGAATAATCCTTGATAGCAAGTAATTTTGCAGCAAAGTTAACAACAGTTTTAAAGAAGCTCAAGAATTGATTTTCAAGATAGCCTGAAAAAGGCACAAGAAAAAAAAATACCATACATAGAGAATGCTTTTGCAAAATAGGCAACATACCTTTGTCTATATATGTCAACATCTGTAACTTCCAAACTGTGCTCTGATTTTCTCACCTATTGTTTTTGACCTCAAAACAGGGAAGATCCCCTGTTGATGGGGAGATTGTGCTAAACAATGGCATCTATACTAATTGCATTGAGCTCCAGAAAACTACAGGTTCCCCTCATGGGACCAAACTTTAGGACTTGATAGAAGGGCCCTTAGAGGTCATCTAAATCAAAATCATTTTACAGATGAGGAAACTGAGGCACAAAAGATCAAGAGATTTACCTTGGGTTACATAGGTAGTTAAACTTCTGAATGAGGATTAGAACAGAGCTCTTCTCGATTTTAAGTTTGCTTTTTTATCCACTATTATATCCTCCTTTTTAAAGTCTATAAGAATCTGCTCATCACAAGTAGGTTCCTGTCCAAGTACTAATTAGGTCTAACCCTGCTTAACTTCCAAGATCAGGTGCATTCAGTATAATATGGCCAGTCTTGCTGCACACAATAATGAATAAGTACTGATTATTCATGCTAAAAAAATAAAGTAGATGAAGTTTACTTTGTCAGTATATGAAAAGTAGTTGGGTAGACAAAACAGGCAGTAAATTCATCAATATGTAAATCTTGGATAGATTTTTCAAATGGACAACGAATTTGGACCAAAGTCAAGTGGATGGAGTAAGATATATTTGATAACATTTGAGAAATTCTTTAATTAATCCTCCAGACTTTTAACTTCTTCAAAAGTCCATCTCTCTGTCTCTTGTTAACATCACCTCATTTTCAGAGATGGAAAAAATGGGAATTTATTTTTCTTGACTATGCATGTTTGCTATGAAGATTTTCTTATTCCTTTTAAATGTGGAGAGCAGTTTAAGAAAGAGAAAAAAAAATAAATATTTGTTATTTAATTAATGAAATAAAATTGATGACAAAAATAAGGATCGTAAACTATTTCTATCAACAATATTTTATCAATGGTGTTATATAACCATAATTCCTGGAATATCATGATCTTGGAAGAATCAATTACTTCAATTACCCTAAGGAATGATAGAAAACCACTTAACTGACATAAATGAATAACAGCGTATTTTGAATAATGGGCTTGAGGTGAGCAAACTGTATTATTAATGTCATGTGTGACTAGAAAGGAAGTATGGCCAACCTCCTTGGTTCACTAGTATATCTGACATATTGAAGGAGCCAGAGGAAGTCCACTAGAGTACTGAGTAGATTTGAATGGAGAATTTTTAAAATGACACTGATAAGAATGATATTGGGTGTGAAAGCAAGAAATTGTTGAGATCTGCATTGAGGGAGGGACTATCCACAATGAAATTTTATATCCATTAAAGAACAAAAGTACATTTAAATCAAGAATTTAAATATATCTGATTTGGGAACACCACAGGGGAGGGGAAAAGGTGAAAATGGTTTTATATATTAATAGATAACAAATAATTCCAACTTCTAATTTGTACTCACATTTTCTACTCAGATGAGTAACCCCAAAATTGCAAAACACAATAAATATTATTAGTAGGAATTAATGAACAAGAGGTAAGAAAAGACAAAAAATCAAATACATGAAATTGATTTGAAAAATTCTTATTGATTTCTTTTGTTTTTACATCACATTAATTTCTGAAAACACTCATCCCCCACACATCAAGCCTTCCTTCATAACAACAACATAAAGTTCAATGAAACAAGCCAACTTAGCATTCACACCTGCTAGCACATATCCCATTCTGTACTCACCAAAGTGGGGGCAAAGTAGGATTCAAAAACCTCAGCCCACATATCTGCCTTTTATTACTAGCAGTATTTTATTAAACAGAATCTTTGTAAAGAATCCAAGAGAAATTGAATAAAATTCTGAGCACTGGGAGCTCAGATGGGTTGATTAATATTAAATCAAGTCAAATTTTTCATTTCTGCTTTTGGAGGCAGGATTAGTATACTGATGGCTCAAGGGAAAGCTATGGATTATTCAATTCTATTTAATTCAACTAACATTTATAAGTGGCATGCTATGTACAAAGCATTACCCAATATGCTGAGGATACAAAAAAAAAACAACCCAAAACAGCACTGGTTGCCAAGGAACTAACCCGTGGGACCTTGTTGCTGTTCATTCGTTTGAATTGTGTCTAAACTCTTCATGAGTCCATTTGGGATTTCCTTGGTAAAGATATTGGAGTGGCTTGCTATTTCCTTCTCCAGGTCAATTTACAAATGAAGAAACTGAGGCAAGTGAGGTTAAGTGACTTGCCCAGAGTCACAGAGTTAGTAAATGTCTGGGGCCATATTTGATTGCAAGAAGATGCCTCCAGGCCTAGCACTTTACCCACTGTGCAACCTAGCTGCCTATGTGACCTCATACAAGTCACTTAATAGAATGTAAGCTCCTTCACTAAAGGGAGTGTTTCTTTTTTGTCTTTTTATATCTTTCTCTTATAGTAAGTACTTAGTCTAGTCAGTCAGGAAGCATCTATTAACCACTTACTGTATGCTGGGAACTGTGCATACTATCCTACGAGTCAAATGCATAAATGAAACAATAAACTTAACATCTCTGGACCTCAATTTCTTCACCTATAAAATAAACAGACTAGTCTAACTCTCTAAGGTCTCTTTTAGCTCTAAATCTGTGATCTGATGAACCTTAAATATATTAATATTAGCTATTAACATTTTATGATTTTAGAACAAAATCCCTTATGATAACATTGTGGAAAAGTTAGATTCATAGCTTGTCAGATAATTGAACTCCAAGAAGGTTAACTAATAGATGGTTGTCAATCTGGGAGGAGCTCTCTAATGGCATGCCACTGGGCTCTGCCCTTAGCCCTTTCTTTTTCCTCAATTTTATTAATGATTTGGATAAAAACAAACTCTTCTAATTTATGGATGATAACAATCTGGGAAGAATTGTAATTATACTGAAAGAAACAGGATTAAAAGCTATCCCTCTAGCCTGAAACTGACAAGATGAAATGTAACATGAAGCAATCCTGAATCAATATCACATTTTATATTATGAATATAAAATAATTAACAAATGTGAATGTTTGTATTATGATAAGAATACAAAAAAGAAGGGAAAAAGCACTGTTCTATTTATTTATGAATATATATTCAATGTAGCTGAATAGTAACACATATTTCCCTATCTGTATTGCCTTCTAAACTTTTAGTATTCTCTTGTGTATTTTAATGTTTTATTGATTCTCTTTTATTTAAAAAAAAAACTCTATCACTTTGCACTAACTCATCTTCTCATTCTCCTCTCCCTATAGAAAACCTAACTTGAAACAAGTAAGCAGAATTAACAAAACAAATCACCACATTGACTGTGTCTGAAGATGCATGTATTTCTAGTCCATCACTATTTTTGCTGTCAGGAGACATGCTGTATCAACTTCTCAGGAGCCATGATTGATTACTGCATGGATGGGATTTGTAATTTTTCAAATTTATTTTCCTTTGCATTATTACAGCTATTATATGTAATTTTTTTCTGCTAGTTCTATTCATCAACCCATGCAAATCTTCCCAGGTTTCTTCAAATTTGTTCCTTTCACTATTTATTATGCTTCAATATATCTCATTAGGGGCAGCTAGGTAGCACAGGTTTCAGAACTGGAGTTAGGAAGCCTCTTCTTTGTAAAATTTAAATCCTGCCTCAGACACTTACTAGCTGTGTGACCCTGGGCAAGTCATTTTATCTCAGTTTCTTCATTTGTAAAATGGGCAAGAGAAGGAAATGACAAACTAATACAGTATCTTTGTCAAGAAAGCCCTATATGGGCTAATGCAGAGTTGAATATAACTGAAAGAACTAAACAGTAACATATATCTTATTGCATCCGTCTATGAGAGTTTGCTCAGCCATTTCCTAACTGATGGGTAGCCATATCTCTTCCTCTCTGAATTTTTGTTATAACAAAAATGTTCTGTTATTACCTTTGTACATCTAGGTCCTTTCCTCTGTCATTGATTTCTTTGAGGTGCATGTTGGTATTGGCTAGGAAAGTGGACCCTTTACTATAATCACTCCCTTCAATGATGTCTGTAGAGATGGGACTAGAAGCTTTGCTAGAACTCCCTCTGGGAGACATTTCCTATTACCAAAGTTTTGGGGGTTAGGATCCTAGGGAGCCTCAATCAGAGGCTCAAGGGGAGGTAGTAGTTGAGGTGACGGGGGTGGTTTGGCTGATTCAGCGCATTCTACCTACTGTGTCTTCCTCAGGATCCCTTGATTTTTCAGCTAAGTAGCAGCTGGTCAGTTCCCCTGAGCAATCCTAGGTCTGAATCCTGCCCCTGAGTAAGAGGATGATGATCATAAAGACAGGGCTAAGAGAGCAGGGTTTATGAATGTAAACTTTTATTTGAGTGTTTTAATTTTAAAATTGGGCTTTTCCCCAGGATGCAGGGGATAACCCTTGAATTAGCAATAACAAGTTACAAACATAACTGTCAGGACTCTGGCTGCTTATCAACACAGTTGCCAGTTCATAAAAAAAAAAAAAAAACCCACGAATAATCCAACCTGAGTTCAGGATGTAAGCAGGTAGATGTTAACTTGAGCCAAAATGTCCACCATAGTCCAAAGACAACACTAGGGTTATTCTCGATAATCTATCTGTATTTTGCCCTTTTTGGACTGTCAATAAGCCCAACTCTGAGACAGTACCTTAAATAGTCTCCACTCTTCAGTCCCTCTTCCACAAATGCTGCCAAAGTGACATCCTGAAAGCATATTTCTAACCACATTGTTCCACTGCTCCTTTGGTTCCCTCTTTGTGCCAGAATCAGCCAATCTACTACCCTTTATTAGGAACCCTCTTTGTGTAAGGTATTGTGCAGAATGTTAGAGACACAAAGAAACGTAAAAGAATCCCTGTTCTTGAGGAGTTCAAACAGCTATGTGCAAATGAGAGACATGTAGGATAGACTGGAGATAATATCAGAGGGAAGGTACTAAGATTAAGGATGATTAGGAAAAACTTCTTGTGGAAGTTAGGACTTTATCTGAGACTTGAAAAAGACAAGAGTGAGAGATAATGAGGGAGAAAGCTCTAGGC
This sequence comes from Petaurus breviceps papuanus, assembly GCF_028583685.1. Taxonomy (NCBI): domain Eukaryota; kingdom Metazoa; phylum Chordata; class Mammalia; order Diprotodontia; family Petauridae; genus Petaurus; species Petaurus breviceps. The sequence goes on from NW_027187361.1 coordinate 6,768,107, forward strand.
ATGGGAGATAACCAGTGAAAATGCTTAAAGACTGGAGATGGAATACTATGTACAAGAAATAGCAAGTAGCCCAGTGTCATTGGATCACAGTGTGTGTGTGTGTGTGTGTGTGTGTGTGTGTGTGTGTGTGTGTGTGTG
>NW_027187361.1:6768254-6789203 GCF_028583685.1 Petaurus breviceps papuanus
GTGTGTGTGTGTGTGTGTGTGTGTGTGTGTGTGTGTGTGTGTGTGTGGTGTGTAAGAAGACTGGAAAGGCAGGAAGGGGCCAGGCTATGAAGGATTTTAAAAGACAAGTGGTGATTCTGAAGGAAAAAGGGAGTCACTGGATTTGACTGAATGGTAGGGGACAGCATGTTTGTATTTGGGCTTTGGGAACATCAACACAGCTAAGTGGAAGATAGAGTGGAGTGACAGAGGATTTATACAGGGACATGACCAAGTAGGCTATTGCAATAGCCTGGGAGTAAGGTCATAAAATCCAGCACCAGAGTGGTGGCTGTGTCAGAATGAAAAGGGGTATATATAGCCGAGATATTACAAATGTAGGAACCACTGGACATGACAACTAATTGAACACAGAGTGGGGAGGAGAGAGAATGCGGAGTCATAGATGACTAGATTGCAAGCCTGAACTACATGGTGGGTGATGATATCCCATACAGTAACAGGGAAGTTTATAAGAGGATGGTGTTCGGGAATAAAGATAAGAAGCTCAGTCTTAGAGATGTGAGTTTAAAATGTCTATGAGACATCCAGTTCAACATGTCCAAATGGGCCATTGAAGATATGAGATTAGTGATCAGGAGAGAGATTAGAAAGACTCATCTGCCTGGAGATGATAGCGGAATCCATGGGAGCTGATGAGACAATCAAATGAAATAGAGTAGAGAAAATGGCCCAGTAGAGAACCCTGTGAGACACCCAGGCTCAGTGGGATCCAGCAGAGGGCACGGAGTGTAACAGTCAGATAGGTAGAGAATGAAACAGGGTAAGTAGTATCATAAAAACCTAAAGAAATGAGAGCTTTGAGAAGGTAATCAAGTGTCAAAGGTTGCAGCCATCAAGAAGGATGAGGACAGAGAAAAGACCATTTGGCAATTAGATCATTGTTAACTTTGGAGAGAGTAGTTTCAGTTGAGTGTTGGCGTTGGAAGCCAGAATGCAAAGAGTTAAGCATATGAGAGATAAGAAAAAGGAGACATCAGTTCTGTAGATAGCCTTTTTAAGGAGTTTAGCTACAAATAGGAGAAAAGCTATAAAACAGTAGCTCACAGAAATGGATGGTTTTTTTTAGGGGAGGGTTTGGGTTTTGGGAGGGAGGGTTTTGGGGTTTTTTTGAGTCTGGGGAGGCATGTTTGTGTTTGTTGGCAGTTTGTAGGCAGTCAACAGAGAGAAACTGAAGATAAGTTGAGAGAGTGGGATGAGAGGGGATTATCTGTTAGAGAAGACAGGATGGAATAGGTTCACTTGGACTTGTAGAGTGGTTCAGCTGCATTCTCCTTCGTCATTAAGAGCTTTTTGGGACTTCCTTTCAACTTACTTTTCAGTGCCTATCATACATCACTCCCTTTTGTAAATTTAGGTTCCAGGCAATCTGGCCTTTTTGTTGTTTCGCACACATTCCTTCCTTCCCATCTCCCATGCCTTTTACTTTACACTCGCTATCTCTGTAGCACCAATGCAATATTTACAGCACCCACAATCATGATAAAGACCGTGACTGTAAGTATTGCATGACATTCGACCGCAAAATATACCAAACTCTTCAGATAGAGGACAGAACTGAAGTATTTATTCAGACGCCAGAAAATCAAATCCCAAAACCAGTAAGCCGATTCTATCATAGTACCATATTCAGAAACCATAATAACGCCAAGAGCCACAGCATCCTTCAGCCTTCCCACAAACCAAACGAGATCAAGATTTACTCACAAACATCTCTATCTCCTTGCCTGAGTGTTCTCTCTCTCCTTTACCAACTGGCTAGCTCTGACCAGCTTCCTGTGGGTTCTGCTTCCCTTCAGCAAAACTCCTTCCACCACAGGCTCCATGTGACTATATTTAGCCTATTAAGGGATAGAGTTTATCTTCACAGCAGGGAGCTTCCTGCAGGCTGTGCTGCACCCTTCAGCAAATTACCTCTATCACAGGTTCCATGTTATTACATTCAGGCTATTAGGTGGCAGTTTACTTTCAAAACAGTTGAGGTCTTCAAACTCCCTTCTAAGGAGCAGGGAAGATTTTCAAATTCCCATTCTCATTACAATCTCCCATACCTAAAATACATTCAATCCTCACATCTGCTTTGCAGACTCCTGCAAAGATTTTTGTCAAAGCTCATCTTAAATCCCACTACCTTTCAGAAATATTTTCTGGTTTCTCGGGTGCTAATGCCTTCATGTTACCTTATGATGTTTTATGCCTCACATGTTTTGTTTGTACTTATTTTTAATTTACATACCATACACATATTCAAACATATTATGATGTTTATGCATTTATATATGTGTATATATATATGTACCATCTGTATATATCTATATATGTATGTATATTTGTATGTATGCATCTATCCACCTATCCATCTATCTATGTGTATATACACGTATAACGTAGTTCTTGCTAACCCTATAGGTGTGTCTTTGCTGGGACTGATGCCTTTTTGGAGGTGTGATTTTATCCCCAATCTGTATCTTCTTGGGAAACAGCTTCCTTTAAAATTTGGCCACAGTAAAGAGAGATTAATGAAGAAACTTGATTTACCTCCAGTCTGGTTTTGCACAATTCAAACTAGTTTTGATAACCAAAGAAAATCCTGTGAAAGTAATTCTTTCAAAAACTAGCCATGTAACCTTGGGCAAGTTACTTAACCCCAATTGCCCTCCAAAAGGAAAAAAAAAGTAATTCTTTCACTTCTCAGAAGCTGTTAGTATAAATCAATAATCTTCTTCTTTGAATATGAGTCTCCAACCAGCAGATACTAGCAACACAATAGACTAGATGCCCTCTCTTCCAAGTTTTTCCAACTGCCCCCTTAACACTGCAATACTACACACAGCTTAGCAACTTGGTTGATCCCATTTGCTGGTTTAAGAAGCAAAGTAAAAGAAAAACCACACAAACATATGCATACACATAAATATTAAAATACAAAACCACAGGTAATCAGGGTGGATTTCTGACCAAAAAATACGTGTGCATTATCTGGATTGGCATGGATCTATATTCATAGTGACTGCTTAAAACCCCACATCAGCAGACCATGATGCCTTTGGGAATCACAACACTTGCTTGGCTTCTGCCTCCCTGGCTCCTCCCATCCTTCTGATCCTTTCTCCAATAAGTCTCTAGTCTTAAGTCTAGAGAAAAACCCTTTTGGAGAGCTGGGGAGAACGCAGGGAAATTTCTGCATGTACTTAATAGCATCCATTTCCAGCATTTCAATTTCCTTGATGCTACTTGCAAGAGGCAGTGCCAAGGTGGTACTAAATGTATTTATCACTCCTATTGGAATATCAGCTTCTGTTCACTTTCAGAAAGAGAATGGATGGACCCAGAGTACAGATTGAAGCATATTTTCTATTGAAACTTGTTTTACATAATGGGTTTTATATTTCTTGTTTTCTGAACAGGTGGAAGAGGGGAAAAGAATGAGAAAATTCAGAACTAAATATAATGTAAAATTTAAGCTTCTTCCTTAAATAAACAAGTAAATGAAGTAAATTGATTATTAAAAATGAAGTAAAAGTAAATAAGTAAATGTAAGTTTCTTGGGGTAAGGGACGTTACTTTTTTGTATATTGGTGTCTAGAACAAGCAAATGTTGATTTGGAATAAATAGATTATCGATTTGTTATTTCTCCTTTCCCCTCCAAATGGTATTGCATTAATTTTATATCTATAACTATCCATCTATCTGTCTGTCTGTCTATCTATCTATCTATCTATCTACATGTTTTTCCCCCAAAAAATGTAAGCTCCTTGTGGAGAAGGACTATTTCATTTTTGTCTTTTTATCCCCCTTACCTAGTACAGTGCCTGGCAGATAGCTGGTATTTATAAATGCTTATTATCTGAATGACTGACTAGACTACATATGAGTATTGTATTAGCTTCTGTATATATTCACTATTTTAGGAAGAATGGATAGGATGGTGAAGGATATTTTGAGGATGCAATTTGAGGTTTGGCTGAAGGAACTAGAAATTGTTAAGCTAAAGAAAGAAAGGGTTATTGTAGACCTGATCACTCTTTTCCAGTATTTGATGAGGCGTTAAACTTGTTTTGTTGAATCATACAGAACAAAATTCTGAGCATTGAGAAGTTGTTGGGAAAAAGACTTGGACTTGATGTGAGACAAAACTTCCTAATAATCTGAGTTTTTCAAAGCCATAATAAACTGCCTGGAGAAGCAGTGGATTTTCTTTCACTTATGGTTTCCAGGCAAAGACTGGATAAATACTTGCTTGGGGTATTAGAGAAGGGATTCTTAGATATTGGGGTTCTTGGTCTAACACCATTTTTGTGTTGATATATCCCCTGATATCCCTTACAAATCAAAGATTCTGTGAAAATCATAGATGCAGAGACATGAAGTAGAGTTATTACCTTAGGGCTAAAAAAGTTCTAGTTCTAATATCCTTAGAAGCAGATCTCAAGGTGAGATGAACATATATACTAAGCTAACTTAGAGTGATGATGACATCCACTGTCTTTCCTTCCACCTTTCTTTACCTCAGTGGGCTTCTGTATTAACCAAGTTTGCCCCTTTCCCTCTGAATTTTTCCAGTAGTGTGAAATGAATTCCACATGAGCTAATTTTTTTTCTCCTACAAATCTTATTAAACTCCTTTTCTCCCTCTCCTTCCAAATCTTGCTCTCTATTAGTCTATTTTCAAACTGGAAAGTAAATGACTGACTGCTTAAGGTGTATTATAGGGTTGTTGATAGATCTGAATGAAAGAACAGAAAAGATAATGCTTGCATATATACTTTTTATCTAAAATTTAAAAATCAGAGAAAGTCTACAGAAATCACCTTTTGAAATGCCACAAAATTCTCCATTTATCCTTTTATCCTCAACAGTATTTTTCCCTACTACTTTCATTGTAGATGTGCCTATACAGTATATCAGTGTTGTGCCAGGAAACTGATTGCTTTCATTTGAATTGTCTTAGGGAGGAATCTTATAAAGATTCTGAAGATCCCCTGAAAAGACAGGGTCTTTTCTGAAATTCAAGGCATTGAAACTCTAGTGCAGAGAACACAAATCCAGGGGACTATCCCCATAGTTCGATTGTCAAATGTATGTTTGACTAAAAGATTACCTTACAGAGTACTCACAGAAGGCAAGTGCTTACATGGAGGTCAGAAGAAGTGATACAAGGACAAACTCAAAAACTTTGGAATTGATTGTGAGACATGTGAGACATTGGCAGAAAACACTCTGCATGGCATACCCCCATCAAAGAAGGTCAGCAAATGAACAAAGCAGAATTTCATTAGCTCAAAAGAAATGGGAGATATTGTAACACCATGCACAAGCAGTTTTCCAGAAGAATGCTACTGTGAATAGCTTTTAAGTTCTGATTACACAGTATAGTGAACACTCGATTTATTCCACAACAAATCAAAGCAAAACATTCACAGAAAATCAAGGTACAGCATTCACAATATTACAACTTATCACAGAAAATAACAATACTGTGTTCACAACAGCTTATCATTAAAATGGCCACATAGTTTTCACAAAAGTGGTCACAATATTTATAACAAAGAACAATGATCTCAAAGTACAATAGTCAAAGTCTTCTACTCATGGGGCAAAGTCTTAAGTTAACTCAATCAGTCAATTATTCAACAATCAATTACTAAGTATCATTAATCACTAAGTAAAATCATTAGAAAATACACAGACCCTCCACCCCTAAGTCACTAGTAAACTACAATTTCATCTTTACTCAATACCCAGGGAGAGGTCTTTTCATCTTGACTTGGGGCCAGTTCTCAGATTCCCTGGATCCCCTTCCATGGTCCCAGATTCTTCCTGGATTCACCAGACAGTCACCTGGGTTCAATGGCAGACAGCTCCCAGTTCCTTGTCCAGCTCTCTGGGTTTGTCCTGCTCCACACTGAAGTTCACGGGGTCTGCTCCTTGTCAGATTCTTCACAATTTCTGCACCCAAGAATTCAAGGCTCAACCAAGCCACAAACAAAGTCCCTGCATCTAGGCCATGCTTCCTCAGTCTTCTGCAGAGTGCTAAAAAAATCAGAATCACCTTATCCAGCCAGGGGAGAGGCGGCTCCTGTTCAGAAGAAGCTCCACCACCTCAAGTTCTCAGGAAATTCTGGCTCAGTTGTCAATTCTCTTCTTTCACTTCTCTGCCACCAGATTCTTGTCTGAAGAAATTCTGACTGTGCCTCTCTGGGGCTCTTCTTATATACACACAGCTTCCTGTTTCAGCCAACCCCTTCCTGTTGTCAGCAACAGGAGACAGGAGTTTTTACCTTCTGTTTCCCCAACAGAGGCTTCATCAATTACTAAGTGCTAAGAACCTGCTTACTTGCTAATACAAAGGGGTCAAATTACATTACCATTACAGATATGAAAATTTAGAGACATCTCCCCTTCAAATGTCCATATGGACAATTTGTGGTCAACCAGGGGTAGAGCCTTCTCAGCTTCTATTGGTCTGATCAGTCACGGTCAGACACACTGTACCTTGACTCTTGACATGGTGATATCATTTTGGAGCATGAAGGACAGCAAAAAACCAAGCAACAACATTAAACAACATCATTACACAATTAGACTTTCTTTTTTTCCCCAAATTATTTATTTATTTTTAGTTTTCAACAATCTTTTCCAAAAGACTTGAGTTACAAATTTTCTCTCCATCTTTCCCCTGCCCCGACCCCAAAATAACGAGCCTACTAAATAGCTGTTCCCCCAATCTGTTCTCTCTTATATTCTTCCCTATCCTCTCCCCCAACTTTCTAGTAGGGCAAGATGAATTTCTATACCCCAGTATCTGTATGTTGTATTTTTCAGTTGCATGTAAAAAAACAAACAAACAAACATGTTTTTTACATTTGTTTTTGAAACTTTGAGTTCCAGAGGCTTACCATTCTGCCCTCCTCATCTACCCCCACTGAAAAGATAAGTAATTCAACATAAGTTGTACATGTGTAGTTATGCAAAACATTTCCATAGTAGTTATATTGTGAAAGACTATATTTCCCTCCATCCTATCCCACCCCCACTTATTCTATTTTCTACTTTGACCCTGACACTTTTAAAAAATGTTTGCTTCTAACTACCCTCTCCCCCAATCTCCTTCCCTTCTATCATCCCCACTCTTATCACCTTTCCCCCTATGTTCCTGTAGGGTAAGATATTCGATTGAATGTGTATGTTATTCCCTCCTTAAGCCAAATTCAATGAGAGTAAGATTGTCCCATTGCCTTTCACCTTCCTACTCTTCCCCTCCATTGTAACAGATTTCTCTTGCCTCTTTTGTATGAGATAATTTACCCTAATCTCTCTCACTCCCTTTCTCCCTCTCCCAATAAATTCCTCGCTCACCTCTTAATTTTAACTTTTTGGTATCATCCCTTCATATTCACCTCACCCTGTGCCCTCTGTCTATGTATACATTTACACACTTATGCACACACTCACATACATATTTATACACACATATACCCTACTATACATATATGTATGTATACATATACACATATGTATACACATATAAATTGCCTTCAACTATCCTCATATTGATAAAAGTCTCAAGAGTTGCAATTATTGTTTTTCCATGTGAGAATGTAAACAGTTCAACTTTAATAAGTTCCTTATGATTTCTTTTCCTGTTAACTTTCTCATGCTTCTCTTGCTTCTTGTATTTGAAAGTCAAATTTTCTATTCAGCTTGGTTATTTCATCAAGAATGCCTGAAAATCCTCTATTTCACTGAATGACTATATTTTCCCCTGGAACATTATACTCAGTTTTGCTGGGTAGGTGATTCTTGGTTTTAATCCTAGCTCCTTTGACCTCTGGAATATCATATTCCAAGCCCTTTATGTAGAAGCTGCTAGGTCTTGTGTTATCTTCTTGACTGCTTGAAGTATTTTCTCCTTGACCTGGGAACTCTGGAATTTGGCTATAATATTCCTAGGAGTTTTATTTAGTTGATCTTTTTCAAGAGGCAATTGGCAAATTCTTTCAATTTCTATTTTGCCCTCTGGTTCTAGAATATCAGGGCAATTTTGCTTGATGGCTTTCAGGTAGTCCAATAATTTTTAAATTATCTCTCCTGGATCTATTTTCCAGGTCAGTGGTTTTTCCAATTGCCAATTTTCACATTGCTTTCTATTTTTTCATTTGTTTGTATCTGTTTTATAGTATCTTGATTTCTGATAAAGTCATTAGCTTCCAATTGCTCCAATCTAATTTTGAAGGAATTATTTTTTTTTTGAAATTCCTTTTCCATCTGGCAAATTTCGCTTTTTAAGGCATTCTTCTCCTCATTGGCTTTTTGGGCCTCTTTTGCCATTTGAGTTGGTTTACTTTTTAAGGATGTTATTTTCTTCAGTGCATTTTGGGTCTCCTTTAGCAGGCCATTGAATTGCTTTTCATGATTTTCTTGCATCATTCTCATTTCTCTTCCCAGTTTTTTCTCCACTTCTCTTACTTGATTTTCAAAATCCTTCTTGTGCTCCTGCATGGCCTGTGACCAGTTCATATTTTTTTGGAAGCTTTTGATGCAGGAGTTCTGCCTTCATTGTCCTCTTCCAGCTCCATGCTTTGATCCTTTTTGTCCCCCAAAAAAGGATTCTGTGGTCTGTTTGTACTTCCTCTGCTTGCTCATATTGCCAGTCAATTACTTGACTTTTGAGCTTTTTGCCATGGTAGAACTTTGTTTACACAATGGAAAGAGCTGTGTTTCAAATTGCTGGGGTTTTCACAGCTGCCAGGGTAGTATTAGTTGGGTGCCCTCTCTGCAGCTCCCACAAGTTCTGGCACATTGGCCACACACCCCAGGACCACCACCCAAGACCGCAGTCCAGATCCAAGCAGGTTAAAGCAAGAGCTATTACCCTCTAAATGGTCACTTGGTCCCCCTACAATCTACAGGCCAGGAGGTCTGGAAGCAGCCATGAGGCAGCGACTGCAGCTACTTCACCTCTGCCACTTCTCGCCCCAGGGGCAAGGGCCAGACAATGTTCTTCTGTCCCCCAGTTTCTGACAGAATTCCCCACTGACCTTCTACTTTATCTTTGGTGTTTATGGGTTGAGAAGTCTGGAAAGTGCCACAGCTGCTGGTGATTCACTCTCCTGAGGTCTGCTCTGGTCACAGCTGGTTTGGTGGAACCCTGGGGCTGGAAGCGGGACTCACAGGGGACTCTGTGCTTGGCTCCCAGGGCCTGCTGGACTGCCTTCAGTGGGAGATTTGTTTCTCTCTGTCACTTTGTGGGTTCTGTCACTCTCAAGTTTGTTTAGAGTTATTTTTTACAGGTATTGGAAGTGGTTGGAGGTGGAACCGATGCTAAGTTTGCACTTTTACCCCGCCATCTTGGCTCTGCTTCTCAATTAGACTTTCATGTATGGTCTGTTTGTCTAACTATTATCTCTGATATTGCTTTCCTTAGAAACTGTATTATAAGTTTGAAATAAATTTGCAAGTAAATATTTGCAAGTTGGGAACTACCATTGTTTTCAAATATTTAGGTATCTGACATCAGGTAGATAACTTGCATCATTCATTATTATTTTTATTTTTTGTCTTTTTTTTCTTTTGGTATTTAGTGGATTTGAGCTGAGAGACAGTGTAGATGGTGGGGCATAGTGCATGGGCGCATGCTTGTGTGTGAATGCGAGTGTGTGTGTGAGAGTGTGTGTGTACATGTGAACATCAGGATACAGTGAATAGAATCTATTGAATACTATATTATTTAAGGTAAAAATAGTGGTTCAGAAATGACCTTTTTGCTTATTTTCAGAGGCATAATGGCTTCTTTTAAAAAAAAAAAACATCACAGTCTGTCTATGGTGCTATTTTAAAATCTTATCATACCTATTTCTGTGAAGACATAATGAAAATTGGAGGGGGGAGAAAGAAAGAGATAGAGGAAGGGAAGGAGGGAACCAGAGACAGAAAAAGAGAGAGAAAGGACAGAATCTGAAAAATATAGCCAAAGAACCAAAGATGGGGAGGAGAAGAAAGACAGAGAGAGACAGAGACAGAGAGAGACAGACAGACAGACAGAGACGGAGAGAAACAGAGAGAGAGAGAGAGAGAGAGAGAGAGATTTTCACCTTAAGAGGAGCTAGAGCTGAGACAAGCTTCATTTGGGGGGGATAAGCATCAAATGATATGCATCAAATGAAATTCATATCCCTTTAACATTCCATTACCCTTCTTTTAAGCATAAGGAACAATTCTACCAATTATCTGGAAAGACAGAGCTGTCATTGTTTTTACTTTTAAATTGGATACCTTGACTTCAAATGCATAGACATAGATAGCATGTCCCCAGGGCAGAAACACCAATATTCCCCTCCCCCATTCCTTCAGTGAAATAACAGAAAGTGAATAGTCAAGAATTGATTCTATGAGAACCAAGCCAAAAGCTTCCCCCACCCCCTTTCTCTAGCCTTATCATGTCAGAATAAAAGGTTAAGCTCTTCATCCCTTCCTGAGCTATTTATATTATGTGAAAAGATCCAAACTGATATGTTTCATCCATATTTCATTCAGAATCATTTCTTTGTGTGATTTTTTTCTGAAATAGTTCACATTTTCTTTATTTCTTTCATTTCATATCTTACATGGAAAATCCTTTAATGTTTTTTTCAAGGACATTCTAGGACAGTAACAGATCACTCTATACCAATTGTAATTTTTGATCTTTAGAAATAATTCACATGCAGATCTATTGCAAATAAAACATAATTATTCATAATTATATCAAGACACATTATCTTGTTTACCGAAGAGACTCTTTGTGACAGTGACTAAAATCTACGTATTACTCAGTTGTTTAAAAAAAAATCCTTGTGTTCAGATTTATTTTACTTTCAATACTGTAAAATATCATTTCAACATTTTGGGCAAAATACACTTTAAAAATGGTTCCATGTTTATCCTGCAGCTATCTTAATGTTAAGTACTCAAATATTATGTGAATCACTGTTTAATTTTAAACAGCTGAGGAAACACACCTGAAATGATTTTTAAGTGATTGCACATCCTCTGAAGAATTATGAGGCATAAAACAAAAATAACATTGAATTCAATTCAACACAGCCTTTAGAATAACCTACTATGTGGAAATCTGAGCCTAATCTGAGGATCATAGATATAAATGTATTACAACAAAGACACTATGCAATCCAACATAAAGAAGACTGGACCTGAAGTCAAGAGATGGCAGTGCCATTCCCAATCCTACCACAAGGGCAAGTCCCATAAATTCCTCATCTACATCTATAACAATATCTATAGACCTCACCTTATTGTTTGGGGGAAAGGAAGTGATGGCTAAAAGTTAATCCTCTAACCAGTTGGATGTTATGAAAGTATGAGCAATTATTAACAATGGAAAAAAAATGCTATGTACTTCAAAACACACACAGCAAATAATGACTAAATATAAAGATTATTAAATTTCTGAAGGTCTCAGACATGGAACATAGGTGGGTGATTAGGTTATTTTTTGTTGTTTGTTTCCCCTTAGGGTATAGACACCTGGGGATTGGTGTCTGAATGCCTATGAATGTTTAACAACTGAGTGTATGAAAGCATATGATACGCTTTAAAGTTTAATCTGCATTATTAATATTTTCTCCATCACTTTCTTAACTCTAGACAATCAATACATTTGTGACTAATTTGTACCATTTTAAATGTTCTGGGTTGTAAATGCTCACACTGAAGATTTAACAATGAGCGAACCTCTCCCTGGGGGATGTGCTTCGTTCCCTGGAAACATGTTTCTGTCCTAATGGTCTAGAGATTATGCAGTAGTCCTCTACTGACCTGTACTATATGGCACATCCCAAAACTTCCCCCACATGCGTGATCATCACTCCCAGATTTCTTTTTGTGGAGTATCTCTCTTTTAGAGCCTGGCTTTTCAAAGTTCTCTCTCTCTCTCTCTCTCTCTCTCTCTCTCTCTCTCTCTCTCTGTCTCTGTCTCTCTCTCTCTCTCTGTCTCTCTCTCTCTCTGTCTCTCTCTCTCTGTCTCTCTCTCTCTTTCGTGCATGTGTGGATTTTCCTTCTCATTGAGATAAAGATTATCCCTTTTTTGTAGAGTCACTGTTATTTCCCCTGTATTTCAACTGATTTTTGCTTCATGTGAAAAAAAAAAATGTGTTTGCAGACCATTTAGAACCTGTCTGGCTTTTATTGATAGATATATGGCATTTTTTTTAAATTACAGTATTTAAAGATTCTTCAGTGTACAACTTTTACTAAAAGCAAATTGTCCTTAGTTTCTTTTGTCAATCTATTGATAAATTCTACTACTGAAGAAGATCTAATTAATAGAAAGGAGGTTCTGATTCCTAGGGATTAAACTATTGTTACAAGAAGTGGTCTGACTTTCATTTTTCTTACCTTAGGCAAATAGGTGGTACATTAGACAGAGTGCTGGATTTGAAATGAGGAACACCTGACTTTATATTTGACATCAGATACCTACTAACAATGTGACTCTGGGCAAGCTGCTTCACCTCTTGTCTCACTTCCTCATCTGTAAAATGGAGATAATAATAGCCCCTACCTTTCAGGATTGTTATAAAGATTAAGAGAGGTAATATTTTTAAGCATTTTGCAAACCTTTAAGTACTATATAATTGCAAACTCTTTCCCTTGCTTCTATTAGAAAGCTTTGGAGTAACTTATAATTAAAATTTATTCGGTTTTTAGGATGTGTTCTTCCATGTTGCTATAAAACAAGATATAGTACTTGTCAAAAGGTATTAATCCAGTTCTTTCTGGTTTCTCAGCAAAGACATATTCTTTGGAGATAGAAGGAGGGAGGAAAGGAGTCAGAAATAGAGAGAGAGACAGAAACAGACAGAGACAAAGTTAGTTTACACTTTCCTACTTTACAGCTAGGAGTAAGAGACCTAGAATAAATTCAGCAGAGGGATCCTTTCTTATCTTGATTTACAATAATCTTATATGCCAGCTGTTGGTCAGAGAAACTGGCTGTTTAAGTAAGTAACAAGATAAATCACGCATCATAAAACTTCAAAATTCCCTTTTTTTCCCCAAAGATTTTTAATTTTGGGCTTTCTCTTCTATTTTTCATTGTCTTGGAAGAGGATTACTAAGGATTCTGACTGATAACCAAGAAAGAAAAGAGTAATAGATATTTTGTTGGACCTCAAGACAGCTTGTCATTGTGTAGTCAGAACAGAAATGATATAAAGATGCTAGAAAACAGAATGGGACCAAGGAAACTGCAGAAAGCCATAGTCTGATAATATATAGAGAGGGAGCTATTAACCTGAATAAAGAGAAGTATAGACAACAAAACAGTCAAGGACTGACACAGCTTAAACCTTTCTGTGTTCATAATTTTTGTGAGTGAAGAAGTGTAAGAAAACAATGAATGTTACCATGTATAAAACTGGAATGAGACCAGTTTCAAAATTTTAATTGTGTCTATAAAAGTACCAGAAGCCTTCCAAATATAATTTTAGGTTTCTGAAAGCATATTTTCCATATACCTGGAACTGTCTCCTATTGCCTGCCTTCTGCACCCTTGAGAATTATCTGGGTTCAAGTTGATCAAGCATATTCTAAGAATGCCAAAAAACTTTGGTTCAATCTCTCATAATGGTTTGCTTTCTGAATGATAGTAAATTGGGCTAGTATCTTTTCTAGTCTCTTCCCATAACCTATACATAGGTAAAAGAAGTAAGACCCCACAAAAACCACACACACACTCACACACACACACACACACACACACACACACACGTATTCTTCCTAAGCTACATCCAGACAGAAAGCTGCTGTAGCTCTGCCCTATGAGCAACCCCCATGGGAAAGCACACAACTCAACACAAAAAGTAACCACCCTGAGTTTTGGTTACAATTCTAAGACCTTTGCCAGATTCCAGGTTATCACTGCTGAATAGCCCTTGTATGACACTTGCACATGTCCTGTCTTGTCAAACTGATCATTGTTAATAAATAAATCAATGCTACTTCTTCTGCAATGCTGATTATCACTGCTCTTTTCTTTCAGAGATGGACTCTGACAAGTGACCCAAAACTGTAGGTTACATACCTGCTTCATCATATTGACAGTCCCTATGCTACAAGAGAGTTTGCCTAACCTAGGCTCCATGCTTTTCTGTTTATGATTGATAAATCGGTTGTTCCCTTTGGGCTATTTCCTAGACACAGTTTGTTGAAGAGGAGGATAAAAAGTTAAGTTTGAAATATTTTTATGAGACATTTTGTTACTCTGAATATTCACATAGTCACAATGTTGTTAATCCATATAAAGTTAGAATCACAGAAAAATGAAAAAAAAAATAAATGTGGACAAGTTTCTAATGAAAGAAATCATACTAATTAAAAAAAATAAAGAATCACAGAGGGTAGTAATAGAAAATGATAGTAGACTGTGAAAGAAAAAAAATATGAAACATAATGTGACCTAAAAAGAAAGATATAAGAAAAGTAACCAACGATTATAACTTGACAAATTGAGGGAATGGGAAAAAAAAAGCAAACCCAAAACACCCAGCAAAAAAGTATCAGGGAACAATTGCTAGGTGACAAAGGAATGTCAGTGTGAAGGGAAGAATGTTCCTGGAGTTTCCCGAGCCATGTATGGAGAGATTCTCAAAGAATTGTTAAGAAGCTGGCCTATCTAATAGTTATCAATGGTCCCCAAAACCAACTGAACAGTAGGGAGCTTAGAAGAGGAATGGAGGTGGAGGAGGTACCAGCAACTGGGGGTCCTTGGGGGGGGTCTACACAAGCAGACAGCAGATGATATCTGTGTGGGCAGCACTGGAAAGCTTAGAAGGGTATCTCTGTAAGCTCTAATTTGCTATTTTTGGTTCCATGAATAATAACATTGGTGACCTTTGTCTCTGGAGATTTTTTTAGGAAGGGGAAGGGTTTCATGGATAAGAAATGTAGTTCTGCACCGGAGGCAAATGAGTGTACTAGAACATTTAATGTCTCCTTTAGTTTTGTGAAGATAACTAGGAAGTACTTTTTTTCCCCTAGAGGCTTTCATAGATGCAAAGAGATTCCAGTAAAGCCTCCAGTGAAATCAAGTAATGGATTCATTCTTGGATATGGGATCAGGAAAACTTGTATTCTTTTGTCATTTTCTAGTGTCACCTTGATCAAGTCACTTCATCTCTGTGCACCTGTATTTAATCATCTATAAAATAGAAATAATAATAACTGATACCACAAAGTAGTTTGCAAACTTTTGTCATTCCTCTCCAACTTTTCTCGAGCTAGAATGGACCTTAGAGGACCCCTAGTTACTGGTACAACCCTCCTCATTTTACAGTCGAGGAAACTGAGACCAGAGGAGGTAATATGATTTCCCTAACACCAAACAAGCAGTAGGGGTAGACCAAACTCTGGTCCTAACCCTGTTTACTAAAACATGATTTTGTGCTCAAATGCAAATTTAAAATTTAATTTAATTTAAATTTTAAAAATGATACAGTTTATCCAAAGCATATCTATTCTTTATCATTTTGTGGTCTGGGGCTGGTTGGTTCAGATAATATTAATGAGTTTTATCTTTTCAGATGTCATTTAGATGCCCACTATTCCACAATCACACAGATACTACCATGAACTTGATTTGCCATCTCCCAAGTACATGGGAAGCTAGGTGGTAAAGTGGATATAGTAGCATAGACTGCCAGGCCTAGAGTAAGGAAGACTTGAGTTCAAATCCAGCCTCAGATACTAACTCCCTGTGTGACTCTGGACAAGTTTTCACTCTGCCTCAGTTTCCCCATCTGTAAAATGAGCAGAAGAAGGAAATGGCAAACACTCTAGTACCTTTGTTAAGAGAACCCCAAATGGGGTCATGAAGAGTCATATATGACTGAAAAATACATGCCACTGATTACAAGGGGAGTTAATGAGAGGGCATAAAGAAATGGAACAGAAATCAACCTTGGCTATTTGAAATAGCAATAGCCCCAAACATGTGTTGCCATGAGGTGATGGGGCAGGAATCCTCATTATTTCCCATGAGCAGTTAAAAGAATTATACTTCATTATGGTCTCTGGTTTCTTTTGATTAGAAAGGAAAAAAAAAATTAAACCTACCTAAAAGAGAGTCTTTGATGTGATTTTATTTTCATTGATATCATAGAACAAGCCCTAGTCTTTTAATCCACAGCATAGAACTGTTGATAAAAAAATAAAACTTCTATAAACGCTACAAGATTGCCATTATTTGGAATCTGTACTGTACACTAGACTGTCTAAATATAGCAAGTAAGAAATACTCCTGTAGATCAATGCTCTCCAATAACAGTTTAAAAACTCATCCAGAAAAGCTATGCCTAGATGCCTGCAAATATTCACCATCTAATCCATTCAGGTGCCTAGTTATAGGTTCACTTGAATTGAAACTCAGAAGTTACTGTGTGAAGTTAACCACATATTACTAAGAAACCTTTTACATGAGTTTTTGCTATGCCTATTGTAGCAGCAAGCACCCTAGTATACCCAGGGTTGCTGCTGACAGAGGTTCTTAGATCTGCTTTTCTTTTCTTTTTTTTTCCTTTTCTTTTGTTTGTTTTTTAGATCTCCTTTTCTAAAGGAAAGCAACTCAAAATGGGTTAACAATCTTACTTTAATCAATCAAACATATCATTTACCTAGTTCAGGGGAAAAAGTAAGCGCCCGGAACTTCAGAGAATACAAATAAGCTACAAGCAGACAGAGAAACGGATCAGCAGACAGGCTTCCAGCTGTCTGACCATTACATCCATGCCTAGTCATTCACCACAGAGGGAAGCACCAACATATGGTTTTTCAAAGCTCGGGGGCTCAATGGCTGCCCAGAGTCTCATCTGGTCAAATCACACAACTTTTTTCAAAGTGAGCCCCAGAAAAAAACCTCACATATACAAGGGTATATATAACCTTCTCTTGGCTCAGACAATGTCACAACCCTCCTGACCCACTGCCCAATCACACAGCATCAAGGGGTGGGCATTCCTGAAAAACAAGCCTCCTGCCACAGGCTCCATGTGACCACATTCAGCCTATTAGCAGGCAGAGTATATTTTCAAATCAAGGAAGGTTCTCAGAGTCATTTAAGCCTATTAAAGGGCCTAGGGACAGGGAAAATCTTAAATTCCCATTCCCATAAAACCTACTAAGCCTGTAAGATATTACAGACTGAGGAAAAAGATGAAAACTGTAGTAACACATTCATTACTAAAATGCAGTTGAATGGATCAGTGATTTCATTGACTTGGAATTCTTTCCATTGATGTAGAGGGTAAGTAAACCATTCGAGACTTCCTATTTGGAGTAACAACTTTTATTTTTACATGTCCTCCCCTAAGTTTCTGAGATGGGGACCACCTAATAACTCAATAGCCTTCCTCACTTTCTCCTAACATTGTAATATCAGAACACTTGGCTGTCTTATCTGTCATCATTCACACCTGCCATGTGAACAGCCCCTTTTCTCTTGCTTTTATCATTTCCCTGATAACATATTTTACTATGCTTTCAAGTTTCTCATTGTATTCATGTTCTAGACTGCTTCTATCACGTCTCTCCATTTCCTTCTTTTGTCTCCATAATTTATTTATTTTTAGTTTTTAACATTCATTTCCACAAGATTTTGAGTTCCAAATATTCTCCCCATCTCTTCATTTCCTTTTGAGAGATAATCATTTTCAAATGTTCAGGGTCTATTACTTATAGTCATTCAACAGGCAGAATGTTGATATTAAAATTACAAGAGGAGATTATGGTCCTTAAAAGGAACTTAATGTTCTCTGAAAGTAATTCAGGAAAAAAAATCCACTAAAATCCTTCTGTAGTGATTCATAATTTCACAGAGATGATAATTGTGTTCTAATAGGATTATAAATCTAGAACCAACATCAGAGGCCACTTCATCAAATACACCCATCTTTGAAGATATGGAAACTTATGCTCAGAAAATTTGTAACCTAAGATCATATTTTAGGCATAAGAAGTGTAATTTGAACATGGATTTGTAACTCCAGATCTAGTTCCCTTTCCATTGCTTCACATAACCTCTATATGGTGGTATATGACCTAACTAATATAAGACTTCTCAAGAACCAAAGCCAAAAAAATCTTTGATTATAGATCTGAAAATTGGACTCTGTAGCTGTCATTCAAGAACTAATAATAATAACTACCATTTATGTAGTATTTTAAGGTTTGTACAAGGTTTTACAAATATATAAGGTATAAAGCTTGCTCAGGGTCACAGCTAAGTAGTGTCTGAGGCAGAATTTGAATTCAGATCTTTTTGACTCCACGTACACCTTGCCACCTACCTGTGAAATTCAGGAAGATTCATTATCAGAAGCTTATCTTCTAGGTAAAAATGAAATTGAGGCTAAACAAAGAAGGAATATGAGGATGTTCATATCACTTTGCCTAAATTACCTGAACTGCCCTAATTACCCAAATTTGCCTGAAACTCTAACTGTACAAATATGCTTGGGAAGCAATTTTCAGATGTACCAGGGATTTGTGGCCCAAATGGGATTTTGAGATGAACTTAGGAGCTTCCATTAGTCTGATGCTTTATTCTTCTCTAAGTACGTTCATTGTCTCACTTTAGCCTTATAAGGCTTTGGGGAATGTGGGATAGATGTTTCTATTCAGATTTAAGGATGAGAAAATTCAGATTCATGCACCAAACTAATTGTTGGCAGACTCAGGCCTTGAACTTAGCTTGTACATATATATATATATATATATATATATATATATATATATCTTGCAATTCTCATTTAAATATAGACCTTTCTTCTTTTTGATTTTTAGGATAAATCTCTACCCCTGAGAAACTAGAGCTGGTCTCCAAATACCTGTTGGCCTTATTCTCTATCAAAGAATCTTGATACTAATTTACTGCAGCTGCTACTATCTTACCTAAAGTATTATTGATCCCTCAAGTAATAATGATTTATTCTGGACCTTTGATTACATTGCTGCAGGGAGCTCCCTAGTGAGGAAACCTTCTCTACCAATTCAGATCAGCAACTCTATCACAATTTATATAGTCTTAGCAGGTTTCCTGGACTGAGAAGCTAGGATTGCCCAGGTTCATATAGCCAAGATGGTTTACAGGCAAAACTTGAACCCAGGCAATTCTGAGTTGGAAACCAGTTCTCTATCCATTGCACCACATTATATCTAAATAAACAATGTTAAAGCTTTCTAAACCAGTGAGTTGAAGGGCAAGAATAATGAGAACAAGTTTGACTGTTCAAACAAATTAAAAGGCTCTTTCATGACCATAGACCATATTGCTATAACTTTAACCATGCATTTCACAGAAGCAGACTTTTCATCAAAAGGAAAGGGAATGTGAATCACAGAACCATCCATGCAAGAGGTCTCCAGAAACCATATACAGAAACCCTCTTCATTTTACAGATGAAGAAGAGATTCAGAAAAATTAAGCAAGCATGCAAACGAAAGTTACAATTCAAACCAGGTCCTCTAACAATAGACATGAAATTCTTTCTACTCTCTCTATGCAATTTCATTAATACTACTGACACAACTAATCAAAAGCATTTACTTCACACAGTAAAACCTTTTAGTGGCCACTAGGTGGTGCAGTGGGTAGAGTGATGGGCCAGAAGGCAGGAAGGCTTGTCAGTTCAAATCTGGCATTAGACACTCACTAGCTAGGTGCCCCTGAGCAAGTCACTTAACTCTGTTTGCCTCCGTTTCATCATCTGTAAAATGAGCTGGAGAAGGAAATGGCAAGTCTTTGCCAAAAGAACAGCAAAGGAGGTCATGATGAGGCAGACATGACTGAAATGATTCAACAACAAAAAGACCTCTTCTACTTGAAAAAGGCCTTGAGTTCATAGATTTTTGAGTTAAAAGGGATCTTACAGACCACTTAGCCTAACATACTAATTTATAGAGGCCAAAACTGATATAGGGAAGGTTAAGTGACTTTTGCAATCAAATAGATAATGCCAGAAGATAGATTTAAATTCAGGTCCTCTGATTATCAATCCAGGGCTCTTCCCATTGTAATATTTTGAACTTTCCACTACAGCAAAGTGAACTTTTATTTTTACCTGTAAGGATAATTTAAATGTTCTCCACTTTTTAAAAGCTTTAATCATTTTTTTTATTGTAAATTTGTCTACAAATTAGATTTTGGAGGTCAATATTCTGACTAATACCATTGGCTGGATTCACGTCCTCAGGGACTGAGGCAAGGTCCAAGAAAAGATTTTCTCTTTCCCCAGCCTCACTTCCTGGTGTTTCTCTGCTAACAGACACTGTGATATGCTCTGCTGCTTCCTATTCTAAATCTTTATCATAACCTGATTTTTGCTTCAACCACAAAGAAGATAGAGGCCAATGATATTTAGATATAAATGAAAATTAAGGTAAAGAGCCAAACCTCTGCCTGAATGTTCAACATTTATCTAACTCAGAGATCAGAGCAACTGTGATTTTACTTTTAACTTTTCATTTAATATAAAACTACACAAAGCAGCAGAGGGGGAATGATGGCCCTGATGGGCTGTTATATTTTCCATAGGCTTAAAATGAACTAATTATTGCAACAGAGTATGAAAAATATATATTCTCTTTGAGTACAGAAAGTGTCTCATTTTTGTATTTCTAGTACTTGACAGAGCGATGATAAGAACCACTGCTCTTATGAAATGATTTTTCCTCCCTCTTTCTGCCATTCCTTCCTTCCTTCTTTCTTTCCTTCCTTCCTTCCTTCCTTCCTTCCTTCCTTCCTTCCTTCCTTCCTTCCTTCCTTCCTTCCTTCCCTCCTTCCGTTTTTCCTTCCTTCCTTCCTTCCTTCCTTCCTTCCTTCCCTCCTTCCCTCCTTCCCTCCTCCCTTCCTCCCT
>NW_027187361.1:6789603-6794107 GCF_028583685.1 Petaurus breviceps papuanus
CTTCCTTCCTTCCTTCCTTCCTTCCTTTCTTCCTTCCTTCCTTACTTCCTCCCTTCCTCCCTTCCTCTCTTCCTTCCTCCTCCTTATAGGGAATATTGTATTCACACACTCAGTAGCCTCGACCTGCTGTCTTGTGAGTTCTTGTGCTTGTTACACATAGGTTTCCCCATATCCTCCACTAGTGTTAGCAGTCTACTCTTGCTGCTATAAGCATGTCTGACTATAACAAACAATGCCTTACCCTATTGCCCCAGACTAAATCTCTAGTTTCTAATTAAGAGCTTCTAATTTGCTGTGGGTTTGGAAACCAAATAGGCAAGCTCATTAGAACTGGGTTTAAAATGGGAATGAAAAGCCTCTGGGCGATGGCCTGAGGGACTGTCCTATAATTATTGTTGCTACTGAGTACTTTCAGTCATATCTGACTCCTTGTCACCCCATTTCGGGTCTTCTTGGCAAAGATATTGAATCAGTTTTACATATCCTTCTCCAGCTCATTCCACAGATGAAGAAACTGAGGCAAACAGGGCTGAGAGTCTTGCCCAGGTTCACACAGCTAGTCAGTGTCTGAGGTGGGATTTGAGTTCCTAAACCGAGCCCTCCTTACTCCAGGCCCCGTGCTCTAACCACTATGCTACTTAGCTGCTTACCCAGCTGCCCACCACTTAGCATGGTGTTTACAGTATAAGTGATATCTATTGTGGCTGCTCAGGTAAACATTTTATCTTCTTCTAGGTTCTAAACTGTGTACTTTATAGTAGAGGGTGTTAGACACCTTCGTTCTAGATTACCTAGGGTGTTTGTTCATCACTGTCAGAGAACGTTTTCAAAAATTCAATCTAAAAAAGTGTCAATTTCATTCTCGATTAACATGCTAGGAACAGTGATTCCCTCAGTTTCACAAAAGCACATTATACGCATATATGTTGAATTTATATGTTTTCATATTGTGTATATATATGTTAAATATACACATATATGTATATTTGAATGAAATCTTAAGTCTAGATTTCTCTCTCTGTACACACACACACACACACACACACACACACACACACACTCACTCACACACCTACACATATAAATGAAATCACAGGTCTAGTCTATCTATTGGTCTGGACCTGAAGAAAGCTCCCTGGTGATGAAACTCCCTCTACCAATGTAAATCCATTGCAGTTTTGCAACTTAGATTCTTAGACCGGTTATTGTTATTCTTAAACAGGTTATTGCGAGGCTAAGGGACTTGTCCAAGGTAACACAGCAAGTGTATATTAGAGGCAGTTCTTGAATATATTCTGTACTGAGGCCTGCTCTTTTCATTAAGCCACATTGCCTCTAGGAATATTTATGTTATCAAAACTAAGATCTAGCACTGGCTAATTTTTGCTATGTGGTAAGAACAATGAGGAGAGTGTGAAGGAGGATTTGCCTTATGTTTATCTTGTAAAGGAAAGTTATCTGCTAACCTCCCTATGAAGGGTACTATCTTGTTTAGGTGCTATCCTTACATCATTTGGAAATACTGAGTTGACCTGGATCCCTTCTAGCATTTCTAAGACTGAAATTCCCAGACACTTTCAAGGTTAAAGCTTATTGTGTTTTATTTATAGGTACTGACAAACCTAAGAAAGGCAGAGAAAGCCATCATTAAAAAAATGATGGAGATTGATGGTAGATGTATAAATGGGATTTTAGTTAATAAATTTGCTAATTTATTTTCTTTGATATGGTCATTAGCACAAGTGAAGTCTTAAGCATTCCCAGAAACATTTTCTATTTTCTTCCAGCTGGGATTGAAATTGTCAGTGTTATATTGGACAGTGGCTATTTTTTTTTAATATAAGACTGATCAAATCTCCAAAGCGCTTTTAAAACGGCTTTGCGGTTTGAATCTGGAAAAAAAAAGTGGCAATTCACGATATGCACCCAAAGCTTCCTTCCACTTGAACCCAGATGTTCTATGATGCTGCTAAAGATGCAATGACAGCTTTCTTAGCTGACAGGCCTATTATTCTGATTCACCCCGTGACAGATGGATTTCTAGTCTGATAGTGACCTTCAGCTATTTCAGTATCTGTACAGAATATTTTGTATGGATAAGTGTGATTACCCATATTAGTGCTAATGGAAAAATGCCGCAGTGCCAAGCCATTTTCAATAAGTGTGCATTAGGACATTTAGGACAGATGTATCATCGAAGATTGAGGTGTAACCCTAAAGAAATTTTGTACCTTTTCACAAATATATATATATGCATGCATGCATATTTTTTTCCATTATAAAACTGTGAAAACTATTAGAAAAAGATCTTATTTTACCTAGAATCTCTTACTCATAGGCAGTTTTACTTGAGTATCTAGTATATTCAAACAGTAATTATTCTGGAATTAAAATTGCCCCCAAATTGTAAATAATTTCAAAATATGCAAATGGAATTCCTGGGTAATAGCTGAATCATTTCCAGGTGTAAAAGTAGTCATCAGTAATTGTGTAGCTTGCTTAAAAAAGGAGTGGACCAAAAATAAACTCTGCATTAGTAACATGTCCTAGAGTGTGGTGGGAAGTGTTCTGGGTAAGGAGTAAGAATAGCTGGGTGACACTTTTGATTCTTCCATTTACCACTTGTGTGACCTTGGGGATAGAAGTAACCTTTCCAGGCCTCAGTGTCTACATCAATAAAATGAGGAAGCTGGATTTGACCTTTAACAATATTTTTCAACATTGAAATTCTATGATTTTATAAAAAATCAACCAAAAAAACAATTTTACTTTTTCTTCTTCCAAATAACTGGTCAGCATTATCTCTGAAATCCAAGGAAATTAATCAGGGATATTAATTTACTGCGGTAATTATTTCTATGCAACTTTTTGTAAATAGATGTGTATAATAAGACAAAATTGACTTTTTCCCCTTATTTCTCTTGAGGACACATCCTTTTAGTCACTGTAATTTGCAACGTCAATGTCGTTTCTAACACTCCACTCTTCCTCATCTTTTTTCTGTAATCAGTAGCCTGGTCTTGTCAGTTCTAT
Organism: Petaurus breviceps papuanus; assembly: GCF_028583685.1. Taxonomy (NCBI): domain Eukaryota; kingdom Metazoa; phylum Chordata; class Mammalia; order Diprotodontia; family Petauridae; genus Petaurus; species Petaurus breviceps. The sequence continues at coordinate 6,792,637 of NW_027187361.1, forward strand.
TTCTACAACATATCTAGCATATCTGTCCCCTTCTCCTCATTTACATAGTCTTTGCTGAATTTCTGAATCTAATCACCTCTTACTTGGACTATTACAATAACCTCCTAATATGTCTTCTTGCTTTAATCCCTTTTATCCAACCTATCCTCCACACAGCCAAAAGATCAATATTCCTAAAATATACATCTGACCATCTCATTCTATCACAAATTTTCTGTTCTTTTTCTTGTCTCTAGGATAAAATCTTAAGACTGCCATTTAAAGTCTTCTATAATCAGGCTCTCATCCTCTTTGCTTAAAAAAATACATTTGTATAAAAAAGTAAAAATAAATTTAAAAAGCGTGCAATAAAGTGACTGTGTACATCATTTTGTCTTAAATATTCTCAGTAGCTAGAAAACTCAGTGGACCTGGAGTCAGGAAGACCTAAGTTCAAATCTGACCTCACATGATTACTAACTGTGTGAGCCTGGAAAATTAACTTAGCCTCTAATGGCCTCCATTTCCTCATCTATAAATAAGGAAAATAATAGCTCTTACATCCCAGGATTGTTGTGAGGATTAAATGAGATAATAATTGTAAAGTGCTTAGCACATTGACTAGTACATAGCAAATGCTATGAAAATCTTAGCTATTATTTTTAGCTTTTATTTGAATAGAAAGATACATTTTATTTTCCGTTTTCTGGGACTCTCACTGATTTTTCATTTATTCATAATCTGCCTTTCTTTTGGTGATCTTTTCATTAGCATTGCCATACCCTTTTTATATAATATTATTTTGGTTCTGCTTATTTTCATTCTGTATAAGTTCATGAAAATCTTCCTATGTTTCTATGAATTTACTGTAGTAAGATTTTTTTTCTTTTTGAAGGGAGGAGGAGGTCCAGATCTGTGGTTTCATTGGTAGAGGTAATTCTCAGCAAGGAAATTCCCTTTACCAGTACAGATAGACAACTGTTCCATAACTTATAGTCTCACAAGTTTACCTAGGAAGACTGAGATGTTAAGTGACTTGTCTAGATTCCCATGATCAATATGTAAAAATCAGGACTTGACCCCAAGATGTCTTAATTCCATGGTCAACTCTTTATTCACTATACTATATCACCTTTTTATTATTCCTTGATCCATTACACCCATGTAAGAGCATCTCCTCAGTCATTCCCCCACTTAATGGGCACCTGCTCTCTTTTTAGATTTTTGACACCATGGGGTGTGCTGTAATGGAAATGCAAATTTAAAGATCTTCCCTGCCCCTAGGCTAAAGTGCACCTGGAGCCTCCAGTGGGAGGCTTGTTTTTCAGTTGATACTTTTTGATTGGCCAGTGGGTCAATAAGGTTGTTACATTCTCTGAGCCAGGAGAAGGCTATATAAGCCCTGATGTGAGGCTTTGTTTTGGGGGCTCACTTTGAGAAGTGTTCTGTGATTTGATCTGTATTCTGGGAAGCTGTTGTCCAGCGCCCCCCC
>NW_027187361.1:6794207-6823366 GCF_028583685.1 Petaurus breviceps papuanus
CCCCCCCCCCCCCCCGGCTTTGAAAAACCCAGATGTTGAAACCCAGATGTTGACTGGGTATGGATGTAACGGTTGGACAGTTTGGAAATCTGTCTACTTGATCTGTTTCTGTCTTGATAATTCTGCCTGTATACTTTGAAGTTCAGGGTGCTGACCTTTTCTCCTGAACAAGGTAAACGATATACGTCTGACTGATTAAAGTAAGCTTGTTAACCCATTTTGAGTTGCTTTCCTTTAACAAAGCAGATCCAAGAACCTGTATGGGCAGCCACCCTGAGCATGCTTGGGGTGCTTGCTGCTACATGTGCTGCTGTGAATATTTGGGTATTGCTACCTCCCTGTCCCGTCCAGCGGGACCAAGTTATTCGTGGGGTCGAGGAGGACCCAGCCTGCAAAGGAATGGGTGGGAAAGAAAGAGTGAGACCAAGCAAGTTTTTGTCAAGGTCTGATTTTATTATGCTAAAACAAAGCATATATACTCTTGGGGGATGAGGAAATAAAGAAAGGGGGGAGTGAGAGGGGTTTCCATGGGTAACAACTGAAACTTCTATAGTTGTAGCAACTTGTTCAGCAGTTGTAGCAACGAAACTTCTGCGGTTAGAACATCAGGTATTTTTCACGGCTGGCTGATTCTCAGGACAGGGTATTCGGGGGTATGGCTTTCTTACGGGGGGATGGGCACTTGGCCCTAAGGCCTTCGCTCCCAACACCTCCCTTTCCAATTTTATTCATATTTCTCCCCTACCCAAACTCTCTGTACAAGTCAAATTAACCTAACATTTTCCATATATAACGTTCCACCTTCTACAGCTATTATTATTTTTATTTTTGCATAGTTGTTCTCACTTGTTGGGATAACTTTATCAGGCCTCCCTCTTAGAATCCCAAGCACCCTTGAGTGCTATCACCACAATAAGACCTCTGTTGATCCTTCCTTCACTCCTATCCCCAGTCATTACTATTCATGCTCTCTTGCAATTATTTTGTGTTTCTTCACACATACTTTACATTTATTTATTTATTTTATGTCATATCCCACCAATAGAATGTAAGATTTTTGAGGACAGAAGATAATTTCATTTTAATTTTTGTATTCCTGATACCTTATGGTGTCTTTGATTCAAAAGATGTTTAATCTAAAAAAAATTGGTTTAATGATGTTTGGATTGAATGTAATTGTAGGTTATTTTCAAGTGTAGTTACTAGTAGCTTCATTTTCACCTACTTACTCTAACTCAAATGTCTGAAAATTATGAGGGAGACATTTCATGGAATCAGAGGAAAAAGAAAAAGGAATGATCAAGGTGACCAAAGGCAACCTTTGCTGCTTCATGGGTCATGATTTGGACAAGGATACTTTGAATAATTGGATTGGACCATAAATTGTCCAGACAGTTACATGTGGTGATGAGGCACTGTAAGTGAAATGAAGACATTTAAATTTGATGTCTTAATCTTACTCTCTTACATAGACTTGAATATGAAGAAAAATGGTCAAGATTTTGTCAAGGAAAACAGAACATACCAAGAGGTCTTTATCATCTACACTACATTTTGTTTTAAACAACTAAAAACACCCTATGATTTTGTTAGCTCTACTTTTCCTTTGAATATGCTATTTCTGTATATTTTCTTGGCAATTATCCTTAAAATTCAATCACATATTTTTCTACTTATAAAACCCTATCTCTATATATGTGTACATGTGTACCTCCTTTCATTCACACACATTGTATCTATCTCTATATTGTGTATATATCCCCTATATATCTAACTGGCATCTATGCAAATTTAGTATAATAGTGTCACTGTTGAATCATCATGGCAATTGAAGCACGGTCATGGTTTGGAATTCCATGTAGAGTACTTAGTTCTCCTCTATTCTGTTGCCCTAGGCTCTAGTCTTGATCTAGTACAGTAGTTATACTAATGCAAGTGTAGCTAGTGTGGGCATTATTTTGATATTGCCTGAGAACACTGAAATTAAAAAGGCAAAAACATTTAAAATAATTATTTTTTTAAATAATGATTTTAAACACTATGCAAATGTAACTTCATTAGGTTTATTTTGACAGAACTCGTGCTCATTCAGCAGCATAGAAGCAACAGAGCTTGATTCCTGCTTGGCAAAAATCATTAATTAAAATAGAATGCTATAGATTGATATACTGTCTTCCTTCTATTCCATAGTGATACCTTTGGTGACTATACCCTACCCAGGTCCTACCCTTTTCTCCACCACCATCAACAGCAATGCACTCAGTAGCTACCTCCTGGTAGGACCTGGCATTTCTTCCTTTGCAATTGTGTCCCAAGACCCCTGCCTGCAATGCCTTACATCCCAAGGTCTCTACTCCTGCTCAACTGTATTTGTCTTGATTGCTTTGTTTGATATTTTTGTATTGTGAATGACAAAGTTAATTTGAGGGCATATTTTTCTGCATTGCTTTACCAGGTTCCAAAATAGAAATAACTCTTATTTAATGCATGAGTTGGGGTAAGATCAGAATGGGGGAAGTAGAGGGGACAGAGGGAGAGGGGAATGAGGTCAGCATGTGTTGGTATACATACAATATTTGTCCTGGAAAAGTATTGTGTCTGCTCTCTCAATCTCATCCAATTTGGATTTTTAACAGATTCTGTTCCCACATGATGTAACTCTCTCTCTCTCTCTCTCTCTCTCTCTCTCTCTCTCTCTCTCTCTCTCTCTCTCTCTATCTCTCTCTCTCTCTCTCTCTCTCTCTCTCTCTCTCTCTCTCTCTCTCTCTCTCTCTCTTTCTCTCTCTCTCTCTCTGTATCTTTCCCTCTCTCATACTTTTAATCTCTTTATATACTTAGACCTTCCCATTAAAATATGCATAAATCTCTTCTCTCTGTAGTTAAACTATGTGACCTATATAGTCTTGCTCAACTCTGTCATGCCATTGATGATTCTAATTTAGGACTTCATAATTCCAGTTGTGGAGTGCTCTTAATTGAGTTCATTTTCTCTGTTATTTCAATCCTATCATCCATCCTTTACTTGGGTCCCCAATCAGTTCTCCAAAATTAGTGTTTTATCACATTAGTTTCTTTTTTACAATTAAAACTGGTCCCAGATTCCTCCTTCTCCCCTCAAATATGTTCTCTTTTTCACCTTCTTGCCTTGGTTCATGCTCTTTTCTTAATTTAGAATACCTCCTATTCAAATTTCTCCCTCTCCAAATATTACTATAATCTTTAAGGCTTGCCTCAAGGTCAAACTTCTCATAGAGTCTTCCTTGATCAGTTCAAACAATTTCCTATCTTTTTACTTGTCAACCTGGATTTCTCCTTGTCCTCTGAGAATGCATACTCCTTCTCCCCTTCTTGTCATGGTTCATTTTCTTGCATCAACTTAGAATATTGCCTCTCGAAAGTCCATTGTCCTTAAGGTTTACCTTAAGGTCCACTTTCCTCATGAAACTTTCCTTTATCAGTTCAAACAATATCATGTGTCTTTCCTTGAGCTCACATTAGTATCTGTATCATACCTTGTGACCTTTGGTTTTCCTTACTTGAGAACTTTATTAATACTTTATTGAATTTACATATGATTGTTTCATCTTATCTCTTTTCTGCTCAACCTGATTATAGGATCTTGGAGGATAAAAACTGCATGATGTGTTTCTTTCATTCCTTCCACAGAACCTAATAATAGTTTCAATATATGACAGCTTATCAATATACATTTAATTGAATCTAATTGTAATTGACAGTAAGTCAGTAACATCATTGAATTATGGGATATTATAGCTAGAAGTAATCGAAGATCTTTTTTTTTCTAATACCTTCATTTTATAGATGAGGAAACTGAGACCCAGAGGGCTAAATGACTTTCCCCATTTTCACAAAAAGTTAGTGACCATGGTGGAAGTAGAAAACAGTTTTTTGTTTACTAGTACAATGCTTCAAACAATTTTACTATGCAATTTTAGCCTATAAGGATTTGTTAGTGTGGAAAGAGCATTGGATTTGAAGCCAGTGACACTGGCTCTGCTACTTATTATTTGTGTAACCTTTGTAAATTACTTCACCTCTTTGGGTTTACTTCTGCATCTGTACAATGAAAAGGTTGTTCTATGACCTTGTTAAGTCCCTTCAAGGTGTAAATCTATAGTTCTAGGACTTTATTCTTACTGCAAAAGTAAGTATTTTATGTTTCCCTCATTTATTTTCATGACCAAGTACGGGTTCTGCAAAAGTTTCAAGGATGGCTAGACTTTTTAAGAGAAAAAAGAAATATAGTGATTGCTAAACTCTGCTCTGATGGGCAAGGAAGGTTAGAAAGTGCATGTGTATACCGTTTTGGAAGATAGACACCTTCTGAAATAGTCAATAAACTTATATTATGATTCCTTACTGAATACCCAGCAATGAGTCTATATGAATTTTATTTTTTTCCAATTTATTTATTTATTTTTCATTTTCAACATTCATTTCCACAATATTTTGAGTTACAAATTTTTCCCCATCTCTCCTCTACACTCCACCCCAAAATAGGAAGCCTACTGAATACCCCTTCCCCCAATCTGTTCTCTCTTATATCCTCCCCACCCCAACTTTCTACTAGGGCAAGATGGATTTCTATACCCCAGTGCCTGTATATCTTATTTCCTAGTTGCATATAACATGCATTAACACTTGCTTTTTGAAACTTTGACCTCCAGAGTATTTCCCTTCTTCCCTCCTCACCCACCCCCACTGGGAAGACAAGCATTTCAACACAGGTTGTACAAGTGTAGTTATGCAAAACATTTCCATTGTACTTATATTGTGAAAGACTAACTATATTTCCCTCTATCCTATCCTGTCCCCGAATTATTCTATTTTCTACTTTGACCTAGTTCCTTTTCAGAAGTGTTTGCTTCTAATTACCCTCTTCCCCAACCTGCCCTCCCTTCTATCACCCTCCTCTCCCCAACTCTTACCCCTTCCTTTCTGCTTTCCTGTAGGGTAAGATACACAATTGGCTATGTATCTTATTCCCTCTGTAAGCCAAATTCAATGAGAGCAAGGTTGACCCATTTCCTTTCACCTTCCTGCTCTTCCCCTTCATTGTAACAGTGTTCTCTTGCCTCTTTATATGGGACAATTTACCCTAATCTATGTCTCCCTTTCTCCTTCTCCCAATAAATTCCTCTCTCACCTCTTAATTTTATTTTTAAGATATTGTCCCTTCATATTCAACCCATTCTCTGCCCTCTATGTATTTATTTACACACATATGCACACACTCACATATATATTTATACACACACATACCCTCCTATACATACTTTTATAAGTATATATACACATATACATATACATTCCCTTCAACTATCCTCATACTGAGAAAAGTCTCATGAGTCATGATTATTGTTTTTGCATGTAGGAAAGTAAACAGTTCAACTTTAATAAGTTCCTTATGATTTCTTTTTCCTGTTTACCTTCTCATGGTTCTCTTGCTTCTTGTAATTGAAAGTCAAATTTTCTATTCAGATCTGTTTTTTTTTTATTAAGAATGCATGAAAGTAGGGGCGGCTAGGTGGCACAGTGAATAGAGCACCAGCCCTGGAGTCAGGAGGACCTGAATTCAAATCCAGCCCAAGACACTTGACACACTTACTAGCAGTGTGACTTTAGGCAAGTCACTTAACCTCAATTTTCCTCCCCCCACAAAAGTAAAAAAAAAAAAGAATGCAGTTAAGTCCTCTATTTCACTGAATGACCATATTTTCCCATGAAGCATTTTACTCATTTTTGCTGTGTAGTTGCATTTTGGTTTTAATCCTAGCTCCTTGATCTCTGGAATATCATATACCAAGCTCTTCGATCCCTTAATGTGGAAGCTGCTAGATCTTGTGTTATCCTGATTGTGTTTTCACAATACTCAAATTGTTCCTTCCTGGCTGCTTGTAATATTTTCTCCTTGACCTGGGAACTCTGTTTATGATAGTCCTAGGAGTTATCTTTTTGGGATCTTTTTCAAGAGGTGATCAGTGAATTCTTTCAATTTCATTTTTGCCCTCTAGCTCTAGAATATCAGGGCAATGTTCCTTGAGAATTTCTTGATGGATGATTTCTAGGTTCTTTTTTCATCATGGCTTTCAGGAAGTTCAATAATTTTTAAATTATCTCTCCTGGATCTATTTTCCAGGTCAGTGGTTTTTCCAATGAGATATTTAACATTGCCTTGTATTTTTTTCATTTGTTTGGATCTGTTTAATAGTATCTTTATTTCTGATAAAGTCATTGGCTTCCAATTGCTCCAATCTAATTTTGAAGGAATTATTCTCTTCAGTGAGTTTTTGAAATTCCTTTTCCATCTGGCAAATTTGGCTTTTTAAGGCATTCTTCTCCTAACTGGCTTTTGGGGCCTCTTTTGCCATTTGAGTTAATCTACTTTTTAAGGTGTTATTTTCTTCAGTATTGTTTTGGGTCTCCTTTAGCAAGCTGTTGAATTGCTTTTCATAATTTTCTTGCATCATTCTCACTTCTCTTCCTAGTTTTTCCTCCACTTTTCTTACTTGATTTTCAAAATCCTGCTTGAGCAACTCCATGCCCTGTGACCAGTTTATATTTTTCTTGGAAGCTTTTGATGCAGAAGTCCTGACTTCAGTGTCTTCCTTCTGCTCCATGCCTTGATACTTTTTGTCCCCCAAAAAGTATTGTATGGTTGTAGCAGCAAGCACCCCAAGCGTCCTCAGGGTTTGCTGCCACCACAGTTTCTTGGATCTGCTTTGATAAAGGAAAGCAACTCAAAATGGGTTAACAAGCTTACTTTAATCAGTCAAACATGTATCATTTACCTCGTTCAGGGGAAAAAGGTCAGCACCCCGAACTTCAAAGTATACAGGCAGAATTATCAAGAAGAAACAGATCAAGTAGACAGCTTTCCAAACTGTCCAGCCATTACATCCATACCAAATCAACATCTGGGTTTCAACATCTGGGTTTTTCAAAGCCGGGGGGCTCTGGACAATGGCTAGCCCAGAGTTTCATCAAATCACAGAACACTTCTCAAAGTGAGCCCCCAAAACAAAGCTACGCATCAGGGCTTATACAGCCTTCTCCTGGCTCAGAGAATGTAACAAGCTTTTGGACCCACTGGCCAATCAAAAAGTATCAACTGAAAAACAAGCCTCCCACCCCAGGCTCCAGGTGCACTTTAGCCTGGGGGCAGGAAAGATCTTTAAATTTACATTCCCATTACAATGGTCTGATTGCACTTCCTCATCTGGCCAATTGCTTGACTTTTAAGCTCTTTGCCACTGTAGAACTCTGCTTACAGAATGGTGAGAGCTTTGTCCGGAATTACTGGGGTTTTCACAGCAGCTGGAGCTATTATATGGGCACCCTTTCTACAGCCCCCACTATCTCTGGCTCACTGGCTACATATCCCAGGACCAATACCCAGGACCATGATCCAGATCCAGGCAGATCAAAACAAGAGCGATTACCCTCTGAATGGTCACTAGGTCACCCTATGATCTGCAGGCCAGAATTCCTTAAAGCAGCCTCTACCTCTTCTTGCCTTGGTGGCAGGGACTCCACCTTGCTGTTCCTTAACCCTTACAACAGAGTTCCTGACTGACTTTTATTTTCTAAACCCTTTTATGGTTTGAGGAATCTGGAAACTGCTGCAGGTGCTGGTGATTCACTCTCCTGAAGTCTGCTCTGGTCGGTCTGGGCACTGGTCAGGGCCACCCTTGGGCCAGAACAGCAGCTCACTAAGGACTGCACTCAGCTCCCAGAACAATGCAATAGACCTTTCCTTTGAGCCTGCTGGGCTACCTTCGGCAGGAGATTTTGTTTCCCTCTGTCTCTTTGTGCCTTCTGTAGCTTTAAAATTTGTTTGGAGTCATTTTTTTTTTTACAGGTATTAGAGATGGTTGAATCTGGAACCCACTCCAAGTTTGTGCTTTTACTCTGCTAACTTTGCTCTGCCCCTGTCTATATGAATTTTTAAAAAGTCTATAGTGGATACAGAAGAAATATGTCATGATCTCTAGTAATAAGGATCTTCCCATAACTTTTTCAGAGACAAGGAAAATAAAACACAAGTTAACAGTCTAAGGCAGAATGAAATTCAGTGATAAATGATGTGATATACCTTAGGGTATCCATCATTAATCCAACAACTCTTTATTTCATGGTTCATTTAAAACCAAAAATAAAATAAGCTTTTGATTTCCTACTAAGGGTATGTGTCTTCTACTAGGGTTAGAAAACAAAACCGAATACCTTCAGACATTTACTCTTCAAGAAAAGTTGAGAGATAGGTACCTACATGCAAAATATGTATATCCATAGGAACAATTTTTATTAAAACTGCCTTCATTTAAAAATAAAATGCAAAATAGAACACAAACAACAGTAATGGCAGCAACAAAGAACATTAATATAATTTCAGAGTGGGATAGAAGTTAAATTTCACACATATAAGTTAACAAAGTTCAAGAGTGAATAAAAGGAAGCATGAAATGCCCTTCTTTTGAATTGAGACAATGTGGTCTAGTGGTAACAGCAAAGTTTTTTCACTCAGAAACCTGGGTTCTAGTCCTTAATCTGTCACTTATTCATAAAGGCAAGTAACTTCACCTCCTTGATATCACCCAAAGTTCCTGGTCCATCAAAAGGTGATGGAGGGGGAAAATAACACATGTACTACTTATCTCACAGGGCTCCTGCTTGAAAACAACAATCCTATAATGAATGTGAGTTATAATTATTTCTTACACAGATGCAAGAGGCATTGTTACTTCATTAAAACACCATGAAACTTTAGGAATACTTTGAAGCCCTTTTCTTTTATGATTTCTCCTATACTTCTACCATGCCCCGTAAATTAGATTGCAGTGGGGATGAATTAATAAAAGGAATTTAAAAAGTTATAGCTTTACTTCATATGACCAAAGGATAATAAAATTTGAGTTCCAAGAGACTTGGGAGTCTTAACTCTTTCTTTTAAAGATGAGGAAAAAGAGCCTAAGAAGTTAAATGTCTAACTTATAGTAAATAAGAGCCAAGTCCAGATCAAGCACTTCTTTCCCTCCTCCATAAGTGTTATCAGATCCTTGTCAGTTGTGATGCAAAACCTGAACTTGCTTATTTCCTAATCATCTCTCTAATAGCTCAAGGTTACCAATAATTTCTAATCTCCAAATTCAAGGACGTTTTTTAGTTCTCATCCTTACTTACCTCCCCACAATTTTGACACTGTTCCATCCTTCTGGATACGCTAGCCTACCTACGTTTCTATGATATGTCTATGTTAGCCTCCTACCAGGTTGATTGCAGCCTGAATTAAAGTGGAGGCAGCATCAGCAGGGAGAAAAGGAAAATCATGAGATATGTGGTAGAGACAAAAACAAGGTTTTGGTAACTGAATAGATACAAAGAGTTAAAAAGAGTACAGATTTGAAGATGACTCAGGTTGTGAACCCTGAACCCTGAGGAGGGTTGGTATGCTTGGAAAAAATCAGTTAATTAGCAAGAGGGTAGGGTTTCTATGAGAAGAGCAGAAAACGAATTCCATTTTGGGTATCGCTTGCTTAAATTACAGCACTATCCTTCTAATCAGTTCCTTTGCCTCCAGTCTCTTCCCTTCAAAGTTCACCTTCAAAATAGTCCTGAAATTGATGTACTGATATCATAAGTCTGACCATGTCAGATCTGCTTCCAAAGCTCTCAAGATTCACCCTACCAACTAGAGTAAAAGAAAAAAAGAATCTTTTCCATGGAATTTAAATTCTTATCTATCCCCACTCCAATTTACTTTTCCATATCTATTTCATATTACCTACCTCCAAACACCACATATATTCTACATTCTAGTCAAAGTATCTTGCTTTCTGTTCTCCATACGTGGCAACTGAAGTGTTCGGCAGGTGCTTTGGCATAGGCCTGTCATATTCTTCCTCCTACTTTCTGTCTTTAGGAATCTCAGTTCATGTCACCTCCTACAGAAAGCCTTTATTGATCTTCTCAGTTGTTAGCATGTACCTCGTTTCCCCAATTACCCTGTTGGTAATGTGTATATGTTTTCTATTATGTGTTTACATGTTGTTCCTTCCAGTAGAATGGTTGAATGGTCCTTGCAGGCAGCCATTGCTTCATTTTCATATTTTATAACTTGCAATTAGTGCCTGGCACAAAGTATCCCTGCAACAAGTGATTATGTAATTGAGTTAACATGAATCTACCCACTATTGCCCCAAATTAGCTTAATTCTACTTATCTAACTTGTCTAAACATAAAATTTTTCCTTATGTTAATACTCCTGATTTGTGGATCCTCCCCTAATGCTAGATGCATTTGTTTGTGCTGATTTAAAACATACTTTGCATATGCATAGTATCAAAGATACTGAAATCGTAAAACTATCAATCCTTTTAGCTAAATAAACCAGCAACCTCAATCTGACTCCTTAATGGCATTTTCAGGTTTAGCTAAAAATCACTGCTTTATGTGAAGCCCTGAAATAGAACAATCACAGTTGGGTGTTTTTATTATACCTTTGAAATATTTATTCAATACTGTATACATTATTGTTGGAACTACAATTTCAAATTAATTCTGCATTTCTTGACTCATTTACAAGTCTGAATATCATAACTTTTCATATCTCTAAGCTTACTTAGTTTGGATATATTCCTGGAACTTAATGAAGTAATGAGTGAAGTTTCCAAAATACAATTATAGTTGAAGATAAAACTGAGATAGTAACTGAAGTCACTCATTCTACTCATTTGGGTCCTTCTTTTACTGAACCGAAAGGGTATAAGTGAGCAACTGTTCATGATAAGAGCATGGACATGGTTGATTTTCATGGCCCACAGACCCTTAGGGATATAAGTAAATACCTTTCAGAGACAATCTTATTTAACCCATACCTTGACACTATTCCCCTTTATAACAGCCCTGGTAAATAGTTTTCCCATAGTATTTGAAGACATGGTGATAGGGAATTCACTGAGGTGGCATTTTTGGACAGTGCTACTTGTTTTGGTTTTTGTGTTTTTTCTAAATTAAATTTTATGTTTACTTCTAGTTTACATCATTCATTTCCACAAGATTTTGAGTTACAAATTTTCTCCCCATCTTTCCCCTACCCACCACCCCAAAACAGTGATCCCACTGAATACCCCCTCCCTCAATCTGCTCTCTCCTATATCCTCTCCCATGCCCCCTCCAACTTTCCAGAAGGGCAAGATAGATTTCTATGCCCCAGTGCCTCTATATCTTATTTCCCAGGTGCAGGTAAAATAATAATAATAATGATTATTATTATTATTATTATATACATATATATATATATATTTAAACATTTGATTTTAAAACTTTGAATTCCAGATTCTTTTTTGTTCCTCCGTTGTCACCTACCCTTACTGGGCAGATAAGCAATTCAATATAGGTTGTACATGTGTAGCTATGCAAAACATTTCCATAGTGGATATATTGTGAAAGACTGGTTGTATTTCCCTCCATCCTATCCCACCACCCACTTGTTCTATTCTCTACTTTGACCCTGTCCATTTTCAAAAGTGTGTGCTTCCAACTTTCTTCCCCCCCTAACCTGCCCTCCCTTCCATCATCCCCCCTCTCATCCCCTTCCCCCCTACTCTCTTGTAGGGTGGGATACCCTATTTAGTGTGTATGTCATTCCCTCCCTGAGCCAAATTCAATGACAGTAAGGTTAACTTATTCCCTTTCGCCTTTCTGTTCTTCCCCTCCATTGTAACAGTTTTCCCTTGCCTCTTCTATATGATATAATTTAACCCATTCTGTCTCTCCCCATCTTCTCTCATTATATTATTCTCTCACCTCTCAATTACACCTTTTAATTATCATCCCTTTCTATTCAGTTGGTCCTATGCCCTCTATGTATACCTGTACACATATATACACACACTCACATGTGTTCATACACCCATATACCTTCCTATATAGACATATTTTCCAAGTCAGTGGTTTTCCTAATGAGATATTTCACATTGCCTTCTATTTTTTCATTTGTTTGGATCTGTTTAATTGTATCTTTATTTCTCATAGTCACTAGCTTTCATTTGCTCCACTCTCAATCTGAAGGAATGATTCTCTTCAGTCAGCTTTTGAGATTCTTTTTCCATCTGTCAAATTCAGCTTTTTAAGGCATTCTTCTCATTGAATTTTTGAGCCTCTTTAGCCGTTTGCTGACTCTCTTTTCATGATTTTCTTGCATCATTCTCATTTCTCTTCCCAATTTTTCCCCCACTTTTCTTATTTGGTTTTCAAAATCCTTCTTAAGGTCCTCTATGGCCTGTAACCTACTCATATTTTTCTTGGAAGCTATTGGTGCAGGAGTTCTGACTGTGTTTTCCTCCTACTGTTCCATGCTTTGATTCTTTTTGTCCTCAAAATAGAAGTCTAAAGTTGTATTATTGTGCTTGCTTTGCTTGCTCATTTGCCACTCATTACTTGTCTTTTGAGCTTTTTGCTGCAGTAGAACTCTGCTTCCAGAGAAGAGAGTTTTGTCTTAAATCTGTGGGGTTTTCTCAGCTGCCAGAGCTATCATTTGGCTGCTCTCTCTGACACCTCCACATGCTCTGGTAAGCTGGTCACACAACCCGGGACTTCTACCCTAGACAGTGATCCAGATCCCAACAGGTTAAAGCAAGCGTGATTATCCCTCACACTGGTTTCCTGGTCCCCCTACAATCTGTAGCTCTGAAGCAGCCATGCCACAGCGGCCAGCACACCTCAGCTGCTTCTTCCTCTTGGGGCAGAGGCCAAACTGCAGGTCCAGACCCCTTGTTCCCAAAGTCCAGTGACCTCTCACTTTGTCTTTGGCATTTATGGGTTGATAATTCTGGCAACTTCCACAGCTGCTGGTGATCCACTCTCCTAAAGTCCCTCCATCCAGGGCTGGTAGTGGCTGCCCTGAGGCTAAAACCACGGACTCATGAAGGGATGGGCTCTGCTCTCAGAGGTCTGTGATGGCCCCTTCTTGTCCCCCTGCCAGGCTGTCTTCAGTGGGAGGTTAGTTTCTTTCTATCACTTTGTGGTTTCTGTAGCTCTAAAGTTTGTTTAGAGTCATTTTTATATGTATTGGAGGAGGTGGAGGCTGGAGCTGTGCTGAAGTTCTCTTTCTACTCCAGCATCATGGCTCTTCCCCCTGACAGTGCTACTTGTAAGGAAGCTGGTTCTTCACTGATCTCTCCGATTTCTACTCATTGTCTCCAATTCTACCTTTTAGATTTAAACAGAACAGATCTAAAACCTATGATACATGGTAATCCTTAAGGTATTAGAAGATAGCTAGGTTGCCCTGCCCCAAGGTCTTCTCTTCTCCAGGCAACACAGTCATTTTCCCGGAATCTAACAAGCCTGCTCTTTTGCCATCCTACTCTGTTTCCTTTGGACATACTCTAGTTTGTCAATATACTTCCCATAAAGTGATATCTTGAATTGAACAGAGTACTGCAAACATGGTCTGTGGAGCAGAATTCACAGGCCACATGATCTGTTTCAAGTTGGAGGCAAACTCCTTAATAGAAACAAAACTTGGATTAACTTGACTGCTGTGTCATAGACTGCTTCATATTCAGCTTGTTAGTTTTTAAAACCATCCAAGTTTCATTACACTAACTTTAATCTAGCCACGCCTTCTTCCTTTTCATCCCATACTTAAGGCACTAATATTTTGAAAAGAAGGAAGGCAATAAGTATTTATAAAGAGCCTACTAATAGTATCTCATTTGCTGTTATTGTTCTCATTTTGTAGTTGGGGAAACTGAGGCAATCAGAGATTACGTGACTATCCCTATGTCATGCAGCTAGTGTCTGAGTCCAGATTGAACTCAGGTCTTCCTGACTTCACACCTACTACTCTATTCACTAATACACCTACCTGCTTTTAGACTTCAAGAGCTGCTGCACATCAAACCTGGCATAGCCCTATGTTCATGCCCCACTTTCCTTCCTTTAGAATATTTTTCCTATAGTCAACTAGTGTAACTATACAACTAACCTCTACTCTTGAATCTCTTGTTTACTTGTCTTATCTACAATCATATCTTGCCAAACCCAAATCCTGTATTACCTTCACTATCCACCTTCTCTTTTCTTATTCATGTGATACTCAACCATGATTGAGAAAGCTTTAAAACTATATTGAACAGGACTGTGGAAATTATGTTCTCTGATTTCAAATGGGTCTTCATTCAACTGCATAATAATTTTTCCTTGATTAATTCTATCACACTGCTCATGGCACCCATTCTAAACTTCTTCTCCATGCTAACAAATCCCTTCACATATAACAACAAACAAATTAAAATAATGATAGGAAGCATTGATATAATGCATTAAGGTTTTCACTTTACAATTATTACTTATTTGATTCTCATAGTATCTCTGGGAGATACGTGCTCTTTCACCTCACTTTACAGATGAGGAAACTGAGATAGACGGAAGCTAAATGGTGTTCCTAGGGTAGCGGAGCTGGCAAGTATGAGGACAGATTTAAAGTCAGGTCTTCCCAATTTCAGGTCCAGTGTTCTATTCACTCAAGTGCCTTATTTAGTGAAGAATCTTATCTCTGAGAAAATTTGCATTTTCTCCATCATAAACTTCCTCTTTGTCCAAATTTCTGATCTCAAAATCCCTCATTATTCCCCTCCTTATTTTCCTCTATTTTTTTTTTCAGTCTCAAATAAAGAAGGGGATTTCTTCTTGCCATGGCCAAAAACTGTGCTCATTTTCACAATTTGTGTCTCTATACCTATTCCAAACACTCTTTCATCTTCTGGGATGTTGTACCACTACCAAATATGATCATTAGAACCATTCTCTCTCTGTCTGTCTTTGCTTCTGTCTCTGTCTCTCCCCTTCTCTCCCCGCTCTTCTTTTTCCCACCATTTCATCCATCCACCCAGAAACATTCTTGGCTCGCCCATCCATTCTTCCCCATGAAGAAAATGCCAATTTTTCTCAGTAAAGTAGGAGATGAATTCTTTGCCAAATAAGGCACTCGAATGAATAGAACACTAGAACTAGAATTGGTAAGACCTGACTTTAAATCTAGCCTCATACTTGCTAGCTTTGCGACCCGAAGAACACTATTTATCTTCAGTCTGTCTCATTTTGCTCATTTGTAAAGTGAGGATAAAAGAGTACATATCTCCCAGGGCTGCTATGAATCTCCCTCATCCAAAACAACAGTGGCAGCTACAGCAGCAACAACAGAAGCAAAATTCACTTCACCCTGCCATCTTCTCAAGGTATCATTCTGTATTTCTCCTACATCTAAATCCTAGAAAAAGTTATATATAGACACGACCTCTATTTCTTCACTTTCTCCTTCAGTCTAGGGTCCCAACAATCTGTATTCCTGCTTCTAGGCTCTCATATCTCTAAACCTTCTTCCAAATAGCAACCAAGTTAATATTCCAAAAACACAGGGTGGACCACATCACTCCTCTAATCACAAATTGTCAATGAATCTCCAGTGCCCTTATGATAAAATACAAATATTTTCTCTTCCATATGTTGCTTAATTTTCCAATGCCAGGAAACTCAGTAACTTCCAAAGATGCTCAATTTATTTATCTAATCATTAGAAATTTCTTTTCCATATGCAGCATTTATAATATTTGAGTTTGAAAGCATGCTTCCACCGCTGTGGAGCATGCCCGCCAGCAAGTGGCGTCTGACCCCAACTAGATGGAAGTTAAAAATAAAAGGCTACTTATGGGAATATTATAGGAAGGGAGAGTAATTTTTTTCCCCTTCTATGCTGCTTACTCTTCCAATGTTGGTGGGCCAGATTCTTCTCAACTCCTCCATTGTAGGCAGGACCTAGTCTCAAGTCATTGTCCTTCCTCAGTTAAGCACGAGGTGGTGGAAAAACCCAGAAAAATACCAATAGTATGGTGTGACAGTGCCCAGCTCCCTCAATGAACTGGACTACCAGTTCTCTTTAGCCTGGGTGCAGAAAACATGAGGCTTTCTTAGAACAATTTGTAAGAGTTTATAAATAAACAAACAAAAATAAAAACAGAGATTTCCTATCATGTGGCTCAAATCCCAAGATGTCTCTTTCACCTGAGGCAGAGTATGGCAGAGGAGAACTCTTTCCATTCTGACATTCAGAGAGAGAAGGTTCTTCTTATAGATTCTTTATGTCTTCATACCATACCAGTAATTCTCTTTCACCTGTCTCTGCTTCTCCCTTTTCAAATTCAAGAATCATTAGTATTCATATCAAAGTAGTTTTTGCTTTGATACGAATGGAAATTGCAAATGAACACATTAAAAGATCATAAACCTATGGAAAGATGTAAAATATGTCCTTCTGTGGAGAAAGAGAGGTTGTAGAGGAATTCAGTTTGCCACCCTTTACAAATCTTTAGCATCCAGAAGCTGTTTGCATTGTGGCTTATCTCAGTTTGCCTTCCCTTTTGGTCAGATGCTTTCCTGATTTTGAGATCTGACATATTAGAGGCATGCATGAAACCACTGCAGTCTCCTATTAATTAACTTAAAACCGTACCAACAAATTTATGTACTTTAAAGTGGATTTCTCTATATCTCTGTTTTAGCAAGACTTTCTCCTGTTTGACTAGTTAATGTGAGGGCTTGGCTCAAAATTAAGTCAAAGGAAAGGCAAAGTCACTCCAGATCCCTTCCAGTCCCATGTTTGCCCTCTGTACATTCAGAGTGCGACTGAACAGAACGAAAAAAAATATATAAGTCCCTCCCCCCACTCCCCAGTTACTTCCGCAGAAAATTCCCCTCATTTCCCAAGCTCTGAGTCTGCTAATGCAGTATAAGTTAGGAGCTGCCTGGGGGTCCTTATCTTGGCTGAGTGAAACAAGCACATACCTTTTTTTCCATGCATGTTTTGCAAACATTCTGTTAAGAGGTCACTTCCAGCCCCGGGAGGCAGCAGAGAAGCTGCTGTTCGGAGAGCTGTGGGGACTGTGCCTGCGCGCTGTAGACCAGTCACCTCACCCATCAGGCTTCTCAGATGTGGTCCATCCCACAGTGCTTCAGCCCCTTCACATGGATGTGCAAGCCACTACTCCCCCAGATCCTCAAGTGTTGGATGCCATGCTCCCCTACCTGATAAACTACTATGGGAATCCACACTCCCGGCCTCATTCATAAGTCTGGAAAAGGGAGACGGCTGTGGAGCATGCCCACCAGCAAGTGGCGTCTGACCCCACTAGTGGAGCCATTGAATCCAATGATTTAGCAATTAAGGGGGTGGCCAGATTCTACAAAAGCATGAGATCACCACACAAACAGCGCAAATGTGTGCTGGATTCATGTCGTTCTCTGGAAGCTGAAGGCATTTAGGTCACTTATCTCCCTCCCAGTGCATAAGAGTGGAATCCCTGATCCAAAGGAGCTGAAGGCAGCAATCCGACCACACACACACAAGCCTTGTCTCTACCATGTCTGCGAACAACGAGACTGGAGTGAGGCAGCCTACTGAAAGCATTGGACGGATTTGCAGTTCCCAAAAAGTATCCTTCCATAGGGATGCAGCCCAGGCAGTTGGAAAAATCCCACTCAACGTGAATGACATGAAAATTGACCCAATGGTATCAGTGGTCATAAAAGCTTTATGGCCCAAAAGGGGTTGGTGCGCTCTACACCCCCGTCAAACCAAAGTTCGTGTGGTTGCTGGGTAGTGGCGGAGGCCAGGAGCTGGACATGCCCTCTGGAGCAGTGCACACGCCCCTTGTGGTTGGTCTGGGGCTCCCTGTGAATTGTCACAAGAAGAGATGGAGAATGACCATAAGAGGATCTCCCTGCTAGCAGAAAGAATGGTAAACCAGATAACGGAGCAACCTTCTGGATGTGGTGATGAATGGGCATCCAGGCTGCAGCAACTTGTCCTTTGCCTCTGCGGAAGGGGAGAGTCTGCCGACGGCACTCGAGGACTTAGCTTTGTCTTCGGGCAGTGCCTGTACTTCTGCTTCCTTGGAACCATCCTATGTGCTTAGAGTCATTGGCACAGATGACTACCTTCTCCTCTATCAGGTCTGGCATTGGTCTGAAGAGGTGGACTATACTAGCTGAAAAGTGCATCTATCGTGTTAAAAGCCTTCGAGAAGTGAACCCACCGTGGGGAATGGTACAAGAGGGAATGGAGCTGAAAACCATCAAGTGGACACAGCCCTAGACTGGGCATCTGACTGTATGTTTTTCCTGCTTCTTCCCACTTCACTGGCCTAAGAACCACAAGGCAGCTGGGTCTCTTCTGTTACAAACCCACTGCAGCCCACGGGAAGATGCTACCTTTCCTGCTACATTCAGTGAAATCCTGTGTACCTTAATATCAAACAGAGCTCTCTGCTCCCAGATTCAGCTCTTTCATGCTGTCCAGAAAGTCTCTTTTTCCTTAGGACTTCAGAAGGCGGGCCTCCACATCCTAAACCAGGGGTGTGGAGCCTGTGGAGGGGCCGCATGTGGCCCTCTGGGTCCTCGGTGCAGCCCTTTGACTGAGTCAGGGCTTCCTGTCTGCCTGGATCAAGTGCGAATTGGTTAGAGGCTGGAGTCCAAAACCTCCAGTGCCTCCCATGTGTCGTTTATGAAACAACACCCTAAAAATTTGTCACTGTAGATCAAAGACATTCTATAACGTATAGGACATTTTTTTTTAACATTTTTCTCTCTTTTTAGTATTAAGAGACACCCTGCACACAAGCAAGCTGTGTCCTGCACTTGGCATATCAAACAATCCTTTGCCCCCACCTTCTGATGAACTCAGCTACAGCAAAATTCCAGAATTATTTCACACCAACATCAGGTGGTCTCTGACCTTGGACAAGCACCTGCAAGTAACCATATTCTGATCATGAAGTCCTGCTATGAATCAAACTTTTTTTCATTTTTGCTCTTACCCCGTCATTGTCAGGGCTACAGTTCACTATATAACCACTAATATATGTATTGAGATTTGGCCTCACCAAAGTGGGTCTCCTACTAGAGGGCACCCTGGCATATGTGTCTAGTTTCCCTTCTCCAATGGAAAAAAGAAAGCTTTTAGCTTATGACCACTGTTATTTCTTTAGTTTTATTTATTTATTTTCTTTCTCAAAGTTAACTGTGGTTGTGATAAACTGTGAGCTCCTTTGTATTTTTATAGTTAACAACAGTTGCAAAACTTCTGTGACTCTTTGATCATTTGTTTTCAGGGCTGACAGGATGATTTTATTTTATTTCTCATAAAACCCTGGTAGGTGATACAGAGGGTTCTGTGCTTGGAGTCAGGAAGAACTGAATTCAGATACAACTTCAGACATTCGCTAGTTGTATGAGCCTCAGAGAGTCACTTAACCTCTGCTTCAATTTCCACATCTGTGAAATGAGGATAATTACAGCACCTATCTTGAATTGTTCTTATGAGGATCAAATGAGAAGATATTTGTAAAGTTCTTAGCACAGTGTTTGGTACATAGTGAGTGCAATGTAAATGTTAAATATTAGATATTATTTCTTTTTCTTTTATTTAAAGCAATTGGGGTTAAATAACTTGCTCAAGGTTACACGGCCAGGTGTTTCTGAGTGGGTGCTAAGTGTCTGAGCCCAAATTCGATACCCAGGTCATCCTGACACTGGGGCTGGTGCTCTTACTTGCTGTGCTACCTGACTTCCCCAATATTAGATATTATTAACCTCTTCAATTTAGTTATTTCAATTGTAAAATGAAAAGGAGTTCCAGGAAATGGGCTTCCTCATCTTTAATGTTAATAGATTTTAATCAATTTAGTCTTTAAATCCTCTTTGTCTCTAGAAATTTCTTTTATGGTTAACCTGTGTATGGAGTTAACTCTGGTAAATTAAAAGGATCAACATGCATTATTAATCTGTTGGGTACTCTTTCAGATAATTGTCAATGCTTCAAATCTCATTGACAAAAGAGCTCATTAAGTCATCCCCCTCTCCCAGATGAATGGATGAGTTTGCTTCAGTTAACTCTTCTTGATCAGAAACCGTTTTATTCTCAAAATGACACATTTACAAAAAGGATCTAATCTAAGCAATGTAATTATTAGATGTATTAAATTCCTGGGGAGAGGGGTCCTTAGGCTCTTTTTACAGGTACCAAAGCATCCACTTAACAGAACTTAACGCTACTTCATCTGCACATTGTCAAATATCCAATTTGATCTTTCAATTGACTGACTTCTCAGTGCTGACAATCAATAAGTTTGCTTGCTGTGGTGTAAATACTGTCTTAAAACGGTAGGGTTTTCACCTTTACCAGTACCTTTAATTTTCTTAATGGCTGTTATTAAGTATTAAACTTGTCAAACCTTCCTTTGAGCTACTACCGACAATCTTTGTTCCCATTAACTATAAAGATTAGTCACTTGCCCTTATCATAGTCTTTAAAATTAACATCTTTAATGGAACCTAAGTAATTGGAAAGAGAAAATAATTATCAATGCTATAACAAATCCTCATTTTCTGGAGAAACAAATACAGAGATGGTTGAATATTACATTGACAGGGCGCTTCCAAGGAGAAAATTAACTGCTGGATTCTTGCTTACCTATGAACCATGGGAAGTAATGACAAATATTTTCAGACACACTTTGGATTTATGATGTCCCAATTTATTTCCTTTTTATGTGTACATGGAAGAAAGCTATTTTCTTAAAGGTTTTGGAGGTTCAGAGTATTTTGAATTCTGTTTTTGCTGAACAAGTGAGTGGGTATATAACGCAACATTGTGATAGCATGAGTCATTCAATTCTTTTTCAGTGTTGATTTTTATAGGTGCATTCCCTGATTAAGTTTAAAGCCAACCATTAAAATAGAATATGGAAATTGCATTTTAAAACAAGCCTTTCAATTTTGCAAGTCGTTGACTTGCTATATTTCTTACTAATAAACATCAAGGAATAAGCCAATTTCTTTTCCTTCAAAAAGCCCCAGGTCTAGTTTGTAGTTCAGTAATGCTTACTGGAAATTATAAGACTAATGGGATGATGATTGTGAAGAGAAATTGACTTTTGATGGGTGGCAGAGTCAGGACCTTTTTGACTTTAAAGACTCTTCTATAACATCATTGGAGAAAAAATGCAAATAGCCTCTGAAAGAATCACTGTGCTAAACAAAAGAGTTGGAGGATTTTGTCAGCTGTGTGGTTAATAATAGAATGTGATTTAAATACCATTGTTGTCTCTAGTTGACTGTGAAACCAGTGCCAAATTGTATTTTCCTTTCCTTTTAAAGATTTAGACTTTTTCACTCATTTCAGGCCTATAAATCAAAGACATATGGAATATACATTCAATTTGTTTTGATTAATTTTAATCTAATTCACAGATGAAGGAATTTAGAACTCTGAAATGACCTTCGTACACTGAATATAGTCACTTCCTCTCATCCAGTCACTTTTGCCATTAGGACTGAATTGAATTATTTACTGGTCATTTCAATTAAACAACTGGCTTGTATCCATGTAGCAACTGGACAACTCAGTCAAAATCAAGTCAGTCATGTCTTAAAATTTTTCCTTTTGTAATCAAAGAAGGAGACCTTAATTTGATCAAAAAAGATGCAACAAATGACAGACATTGGCTATTTTATTGACTAGAGAAAAATCTCTCAATTAGTTGAAAATTATAAATTTATTAGCACAACAGTGGTCTTGGATTCATCTCTGTTTCCAATGATACTGCCCATTGAGTTTTGCCAGAGAAGCATACAACTCTGGAGATGGTCAAACAGATGTTGTATCAAAATGTAGCAGTTTAACAATGTTTTGAAATTGGCCTTGATACTTCTGGGGAGGAGATATCAACAAAAGATTCCATACTGAAAAGTAAAGAGAATGGTGCAAAAAGGTTGAACTATAGTAAAGCATACGCTTTTAAAAAATATTTTTAAATATTAAAAAAACATTTTTCAATTAACAAAAAATATTTTCTCTACCTGTATCTAGTTCTCCACCCATTGGGAAACAAAGGATGTACACTTTCTAGAAAAAAATAATTACCACAATAGTTATGTCCAAAAAAATATATATATATATATGTATATATATATATATGTCAATTTGTCCTGAGTCTTTCACATCTTTGTCAGAAATTGGGTAGCATGCTCCATTTTTGTTTCACTGAAATCATGGCTAGTCATTGCACTAAGTCTTTTCAAGTTGTCTCTTCAATATTGCCACTGCATAAATCATTCTTCTGGCTCTGTTCATTTTATATCAGTTCTTATAACTCTTCACAGATTTCTCGGAAATCATTCAATTAAAAATATTTATTAAATGTTATGTGTGACTAATACTCTTACTTACTATGTGCTAAGCACTGGGTATGCAAAAAAAGAGGCAAAGTTAGTCCTTGTCCTCAAAAAGCTTACAATCTAATGTAGGAGACAATATTCAACTAATATATACAAAACAAATTACATTAGAGAATAAATAGGAATTACTTAACAGAGGGAAAGGAATTGAAATGAAGAGGCATTGGGAAAGGCTTTCTATGGAATATTGGCCTTTAGTTGCAATTTAAAGGGAGACAGAGAGGTCAGTAGACAGAGTTGGGCACAGCTGGAGAAAATACCCAGAACTAAGACAAGGAGTGACTGAAACTGCCCGCCTTCATCATTTCTTAGACTATTGTTACACTTATGTAGTTACATAGCATAATTCATTTAGCCATTTCCCAATTAAAGGGTATTCCCTTAGTTTCCAGTTCTTTTCAATCACCAAAAGAAGTTCTATGATACACACATCTATCTATCTATCTATCTATCTATCTATCTATCTATCTATCTATCTATCTATCTATCTATCTGTCTGTCTGTCTGTCTGTCTGTCTGTCTGTCTGTCTGTCTGTCTGTCTGTCTATCTATTCATCTAGCTAGGTATTCATTATTCTGTTCCTCTTTCCTTGATCTCTTTGGGGGCATATAGGTATATAGACTGGTATGAAACAGGCAAAGAGTGTACATGGTTTAGTAACTTTTGGGGTATAGTTTAAAATTTCTTACCAAAATAGCTAGATAAATTCACAGCTGCACCAATAGTGCATTAATACATCCATTTTCCTACAAAATCTACAATATTTGTCATTTTATTTTTTTCTCTCCTTTCTTTTTACTTTACTAAATTGGTGCATAGGAGGTAGAACCTCATAGCATACAAGATACATAAGAAATAATTAATAGAGGGAAAGCATTGTAGGAGCAGAATTTTAGTTAGGTCTTGAAGGAATCCAGTGATACTATCAGACAGAGATGAGGAAGCAGAGCATTTCAGGAAAGGGAGGGAGTAAGAGAAAATGCCTGGGACCAAGAGGTTTGTCTGTTGGTCAAAGAGTAAGGAGGCTAATGTTGACTCACTGAAGAGTACACAAGGGAATAGGTAATAGCACATGAGCATAAGAGATCACAGAGGAAAGTTCTGGGCTTCATGATTTGCACAATTAGCACAATTGCTAGCATGAGTTGCACAATTACTCTGGTGCAGTGTTGGCTCTGTACAACATTGCGTCTCCTGTGAACTGATGTTAGTACGAATAAAGCTCATCTGAAAAAAAAGGGGAATAGGGACAAGATGTACAGAGGTAATAATCTAGAAATTGCTTCAAATAAGAAACTAAAATCTTATAACTTGAGAAGCCTTGACACCATGATGGACAAATATAAAATAAAGAAGACAGAAGATATAAAGGAAGAATCAGAAAATAAAAATCAAGAATAGCCAGAAAAAGAATAGAAATATGAAGATGACAAAGCAAAGTAAAATATCTTAGAAAAGGGTACTAAAACAAAGTGATATAAATAACTAAATAAATGAAATGATTGATCAACTAATAGACAACCAAAATAAAATCTGAACACTAGGGATGGTGCGGAAGTAGTTGGATTGCTTGGTGGATAGAACATTAAACCTGGAATCAGGAAAACCTGAGTTCAAATCCAACCGAGTCTGACTGGCTTACCATGTCTCTGCTTTGCACCCCTTCTTTCCCCTGACCCTAATCCCCAACCCAGCACCATGGGATGCTGTTTGGAGCCTGGATGCCCCATCAGAGGGCACCCATGGATCCCCTGGGTTTCCTTACAATGTGACCCTGGGCAAGTAACTTAACCTCTGTTGGCCTTAATCCACTAGAGAAGGAAACCACTTCAATATCATTGTCAAGAAAACCCCATACAGGGCCACAAAGAATTAGATATTACAGTAAGACTGAACAACAGCAAAGGGAACAAAATAAAAAAGAGAAAAATGCAACTCCAATATATAATTTAAAAAGTTAATAGCTTAAACAACTCAACAGCATGAGTGATAGAATAGATAACACATAAGATGTAACAATTTACTGTATACAAACCACACATCTAAAAAGTAAAGACATGCAGAATGAAAATTAAAGCCTGGAAAAAAATTTATCATGCACCAGATGAAACCAAAAAAGGGAATGTTGCAATTATACTGCCAAAGTAGAAATAAAACTAATGATATAAAGACAAATAAACAGGGAAATCATATTTTGCTCAAATAAACCACAGTAAACTAATATTAATATTAAACTTATAGGTACCAAGTGACATCACATCTAATTAATAAAGGCAATGTTACAATAAAGTAGTAATCATAAGACACTTTAATGTTCTTTGCCCATAACTGGAAAAAAAATCTATTAGAAATCTAAGCAAAATGGAAAAAAAAAATTGTAGAAGTTAAAAACCATTGCAGAATATAGATCAAAAAGACTAACATTATATCTTATTAATAGGCATATTAAGGAATATGCATATGACTCATCAATATATAATCTGTTGTTGTTAAGTTTTTTTTTTCATTTATGTCTAATTCTTCATGACTCTATTTAGGGGTTTCTTGGCAACGTGTACCAGCAAGTACCATAGCATACCCAGGATGGCTGCTAGCACAGGTTCTTTGATCTGCTTTTCTAAAAGAAAGCAACTCAAAAAGGGTTAACAAATTTACTCTAATCAAACATACTATTTCCTAGTTCAGGCAAAAAAAAGTCAGCACCCTGAACTTCAGAGAATGCAAACAGAAATTACAAGCAGACAAAAAATACGGAGAAAATAACACAATTCAATAGACCAAAAGACAGGGCTTCTAACTGTCTGAACATTACCTACATACAGTTTGTTACTAGAGAGAAGCACCAACATCTGGCTTTTCAAAGTCAGGGGCTCAATGGCTGTCCAGAGGCTCATCTGGCCAAATCACACAATGCTTCCCATAAGCGATCCCCAAAGCAAAACCTCTTCTCAGAGGTATATATATAGCCTTTTCCAGGGTCAGAGAACATCACAACCTTTGTGACCCACTGTCTAATTACAAAGTAACAAGGTGTGGACCTTTTGTGAAAAACAAACCTCCCCTAAGAAAGCTTCTCCTGTGGGCTCTCCTCCCCCTTCAGCAAACTCCTCCCACCACAGGCTCCATGTGACCACATTCAGCCTAATAAATGGCAGAATATATTTTCAAATCAGGGAAGGTGCTCAAATTCCCTTACCATTACACAAAGATGCAGGAGTGGTTTTCCATTTCCTTCTCCAGCTAATTTTGCAGATGAGAAAACTGAGGCATAGGGTCACATGACTTGTTGGTGTTACATTGCTAGGAAGTGTTTGAGGCTGTATTCCAATTCATGAAGATGAGTCTTCCTGATTCCAAGCCCAGTGCCCTATCCACTGTGCAACCTTTGCAAAAACAGACTACTTGCTAGGACACAAAAATATTTTTAAAAGACGCATATAAAAACAAAACAACCAAACATATTCTTAATAGATTATAATGTGATTAACATTGTAATTCATATTGGGTAAGCAAATAATATAAATCTATATGAGAAATTAATAGTAATGTCTTAATTAAGGAGTGGGTCAAAGAAGAAATCATACATGATACATCCTATATATGCATATATGTGCATATGTGCCCGCACATTTACATATATGTGTATACATCTATACATATCTGTACTAGCAGTGTGAAAAAGAATTAGTATGAGATTATTTGCTAATATTTAATGGATGCCACTAAAGCACTTCTCATAGGGAAACACATCTCTAATAATACATAATAACTAAATTGAGGGAAATGGACAATTAATGAACTGAATATTCAATTAAAACAAGTAAATTGTTAAATAAACATAAAAGAAAAAAGATAACATTTTGGTAATTAGTATAGAAATAGAAAATAAATGAATTAATGAATGAAAAGTATTTACTAAGAACTACCTGCCAATCACTAAGAGATAAAATACAAAAGTGAGACAGTTCCTAACCTCCTGTACCTTAAATTCTAATGGAAGAAAACAATGTATATATAAAGTAATGGCCAGGGAAATCACAACAATGGTGAGTGGAACATAAAGGTCCTCCACTGACTTTCCTTTTGGGGATTAAGTAGTAGTTTTGATTTGATTGCATTTTTCATAATGAGAGCTGGTAAGCAGGATGAAGAGAAAAGATGCACATAGAGAAGGAGGGCTGAAAATTTCTAGAATGAATAAAGGATGCCAAAGAGACAAGTGGCTTAGCTCTTTTCAGGTACATTCTCAGATTCTTCGGTTTAGATGGTACAGCAATAGCAACAGTAGGAGTGAGAGTCTGGAAAATGTTTTGAAAATATCAAATAGATTGGATTGTAGTCTACATTGGTTGCAAAATTATCAAACTAAAAGCTAGTACTTTGAAAAGACCAAAGTATTAATCCTTAAATGAACTGATCAAAAAGTAAAAAAGAGAAATAAAATCTTGAAAACAAAAAAAATAATGTGCATGGTAAGATCACAACAGGGGAGAAAGAAAAATAATTATAAGAACTTATTATACACAATTATATGCCAGATAAATTGAGAATTCAAAAGAAATAGAAGTTTCTCTATAAAAATAGAATATACCCAAATTTATGAATATGAAATAGAAATTCATATAATAATTCACTTGAAGAAGTCAAAGTAACTGTGAAGGAAATAGCAAAGGGGTAACATGGCTCTGATGAATTTATAGGTGAATTTTATAAAACTTTTAAAGAACAACTATTACCTATAATATATTATTTTTTCTTCGTGTTTGAGCACTACCAAATTAATTTTATAAGAAAATGAATACCAAATGCCTAACTTAGTAAATCATATAGCAATTAAAGAAATTTATATATGTTTATATCATTATTTTTTTTTCAAAAAATGAATTAAATCTTGGCAACAAGTTATATAGCAATACATGCAAAATATTCTTTATGATCAAGTTGGATTCATAGCAAAGATGCAGGATGGTTCAAATTTAGGAAAGCAATTAGCATAATTAATCAAAGCAAAAGAAAAATCCAGCATTGATACCACAAAATATATGCACCCTTTCAAGTTAGTTTTCTACACCTGTTTGCTCATCTTTTGATACAAAACATCACAGAACACCTTCACTCATTTCAGTTTCTCGCTCCCAGCTACTTCAGTCATATATTCAAAAGCTATAATGTGTTGTACCCACAAAGGGATATTTTACATATGAAAGAATAATTCCAATTATTGTAAAGGGTAAATAAGAGAGGGCTTTTCTCTTCTTTTTTTTTATTATAATAGAGCCATGTTCTACACACAATTAAAAAAATAATTCAAACATTTTTATTTTATATTGCCTACATCAGATCCATCCTCTTTCACTCTAAGTTAAAAAACAAAGAATAAAATATGATTTTTATAAAGTTGAATAACACTAGCCAGTATCTCAACAAACAAACAAACAAACCCGCCCTTACATTTAGTATTTCGCAGCATGGTCCCCTGGTTTTCTGCAAAGAAAAAGGATAGAAGTTTCTTTCCTATCTTTTCTTTGACAGACTCTATATGGCATAGTGTATAGAGTGTTGAAGACAGGAAAAATTGAGTTAAAATCCTACCTCAGACACTCACTAGCTCTATGACCATGGACAAGTCATTTAACCCTTCTCAGCTTAAATTCCTTTAAAATGTGAGGTAGAGATAGAGGATGAAACTTGGCCATTATACATTTTCAGCGTTCAGTTTGAATGATCTAATTCATATTTGTGTGTATATGTATGTGTAAATATATGTATGTATGTGTACATATACATATTTTTTCAAACTTTTATTATTTCGTGTTAGATCAGTTCACATGCTTTCTCATACACCTCTGTATTTATCACATTTATCATATCCTTAAATATAGCAATATCCCATTCATTTGCCAACACTGGGTTAGACATTATGTAACCGATGGGCATCAACTTCCTATTTGTTTGTATAAAAAGTGCTGCTAAAATATTTTTATGTATGTGGAAGCTTTCTTTTTTTATTATTTACCTCCTTAGAGAAGATACTTATCAATAGGATATCTGGATGCAAGGCTCTAACATTTCTGTTACAATTGATATAATTCCAAATTGCTTTTTTTGAATGTTTGGAGTAAGTCAGAACTCCACTGACATTGTTGTGTATTGTGTCTGTATTTACAATATCCATATAATAATTAATATTCCCATATTTTGGCATCCCTTCCTATTTATTATATATGGAGTTGAACCTCAGAGTGGTTATAATTTGCCTTTCTATTATTAGTAGTAGTGTGAACAATCTTTCATATGGTTAATAATAGTTTGCAATTTGTCTTTTAAGAATTATTTATTTGATGGGGCGGCTAGGTGGCGAAGTGAGTAAGAGCGCCGGCCCTGGAGTCGGGAGGACCTGGGATTGGTTCTGGCCTCAGATACTTGACACAAAATAACTGGCCGTGTAACCTTGGGCAAGTTAATTAACCCCAATTGCTTAAAAAAAAACAAAACAAAGAATTGTTTATTTGCACATTTTGGCCACTTATCCCTTGAGATTTGGTTTTATAGATTTCTGTTAGATGCCAGTAAAATTAGAGGTACTGAATGATATGTGCTTAAATTATCTGATTCTAGCCTACTATGTATGTGACTCAGCATATGAGTACATTGAACGTGATGAATTCTCTGGCTACCCCAGTCACCTGGTGAAATACCACTGAAAAAACTTGGAATTTTAGAATGATGTGGCAAACTCTGAGTGATCCCTTGTTCCTTATCTTGTCTTCTAGCAGTGTTGGGGTGGGGTAAAATATATGTTTAAGGAGAGAGAGAGAGAGAGAGAGAGAGAGAGAGA
>NW_027187361.1:6823766-6843096 GCF_028583685.1 Petaurus breviceps papuanus
AGAGAGAGAGAGAGAGAGAGAGAGAGAGAGAGAGAGAGAGAGAGAGAGGGAAAGAGGTGATATCTGGCTTCCTTTTGCTTCAACTTCCCACGTGGCAAGTAGTGAGTTTTCCTTTCCATAAGTACCACAATATGGAACATGGACTCAACTAAGCTAGGTTGTTTGTAGGTCCTTGGCTACCTTTTCCACTTTTTTTTCTACTTTCCTATGTAAGTGTCCAGACATGGTGGCTTCTTCATCAGTTTAAATGGTCAAAAGAGGAAAGAAAAATTGTAATAAGGTAGCCATTTACAAAAAGGAAGAACCCAAGGCCCTGGGCATGGCTTTTCATCAGACACAAACTATATGAAAATCAAGATTGTAAAATACCTAATCAATAATTCTCCAATATGATTCATGAGGCTTGAGTATCAGCTTCCAAGTAGATTGTAACAGTAGAAAAAATTAATTTATTGAGTTCCACTTTAGGGTTTTTTTGGTCAAATGATCCCTTTTAAGTGTTTTGTATACTGTATATCATTTAATTTATGTATAGGAAATAGATACTTATTCTATACTTGGTTCATGTCATCTATGAATATCTCTCTTTTATTCCCCCATTTAAGGGAATGCTAGATCTGAGTCAAAACCTAAGCTATAAACAATTTGTTTCCAGATTGTTACAGTAGGGATTTAATAAGCCACATAGTGTCGGAAAAGGAAACCATCTCGCTTTTCTTAGAAATTAGTTTCTCTTAGAAATGAACTTGGTCTGCGAAATTCTCGTAGATCTGGTGCAGATAGAAAAGAAGTGGGAATACTGCCCTTCCACTAATTTCACTATTTAGATCAATATATTGTGAATATTCCACCCTGATTTATTTGTAATAAAGGGTTTTAAATTTTTTCCCCAGCCCACGTTTTTCTTTCTTATTCCAACACCATCAGTTGTCCATGTGAAAGCCTTTTAATTTCAGGAAAATAAGTTAAATTTTTTTTTTGTTTCTTTGGTTAAGAATTCACTCACTATCCATAATTGTTATAAGGATCTGACCTAGTTCTCTCAATTTTTGGAGGGATTGTGGTGTGATCTTTAACATCCATGTATTATATCCATTTAAAATTCATTATAAGTTGTCCATTTCAACATAATTTCTCAGGTTTATCAAACACTACTTCCAATTTTTTTCTGATTCTTCCTTGTCTAGTATGTTACACAGATCCATTTTTAAAATCACTACCTAATAATTTTAATGATTATTGCTTTATATTATAATTTGAGTATTCAAGTTGTTTCCCCTTCATCAGTATTTTTTCTTCCCTTAGTAGTCTAGGCCTTTTAAAAAG
Organism: Petaurus breviceps papuanus; assembly: GCF_028583685.1. Lineage (NCBI taxonomy): Eukaryota > Metazoa > Chordata > Mammalia > Diprotodontia > Petauridae > Petaurus > Petaurus breviceps. The sequence goes on from NW_027187361.1 coordinate 6,825,093, forward strand.
ATATGAATTGTGTTAACACTTTCTGTGGGTTTATTAAGTATATGCTTGATAGTTTGACTGATAGTGCATTGTTAACTCTATAAATTAATTTACGTACTATCGTTATTTTTCTCATATTGGTATGGTCCAACCTTGTGCAATAAATATCCCTCCAGTTATTTTAGTTACTTTTTATTTTTTAAGGAGTGTTCTCCAATTATATTTATCACTATTGGTCTTAAATGTGACTTGGTAAATTGACTTTAATATATTTTAGGCGTTTTGCAGTTATTTTGAGCAGGACTTTAAATTATGTCCTCCTGGCGTCTGTTATTGCTATAACTTTGGGTTTTTATGCCTTTATTTCATATCCCTTTAGTCATCCAATCTATTGTTCCAAATATATTTTTGCTTATTCTATAGAATTTTCTAAAATTAGGTCATATACACTCCAAGGTACCTTTCTCCAAATTTTTGTGTGTGCCCTCTTCTGTTTTCTGACACTGCCACCAACAAGATGCAGGCCCTCATCACTTGGATCATTTCCATAACCTTCTGGTTGGTCCCTTGCCTTAAGTTTCTCCTCACCATAGCTTACCTTCCACTCTGCCATCAAATTGTTTCCTAAAACAAAAATCTGTCACCTTCCTATTAAAAAAACAAAACAAAACAAACTCTAGCATCTCCCTATTACCTCCAAGATCATACACAAAATTCTCATTTTTTAAAAAATTTAACATCCCTCACAACCTGGTTCTCTCTTATCTTTCCAGTCTTCTATTACCTCCTTCCCTCTCAATGTACTCAGAACCAAACACAATGGTCTCCTTGCCATTTCTCACATGAGACATTCCATCTCAGCTTGGCAGTTTCATTGGATGTCTCTGACTCCTGGAATTCTCTTTCTTCTCATCTTTACTTCCTAGCTTGCCTGGCTACATTCATATTCCAGATAAAATTCCACCTTCTATCAGAAGTCTTTCTTGATCACCCTTGATTCTTATCTATCCTCTGTTGATTATCTACAATTTCTCCTCTATATAGCTTGTTGTTCATTGGTATTTTTATGTTGTTACTCCCATTAGACTCCTTGACAGCAGGGAATGTCTTTCCTGTAAGTAGATCCCCAGACTTACATAGCACACTACTTGGCACATGGCACATAGTAGGTGTGCAATACACTGACTGACTGACAACTCTCACCCTCTTAGGTGAGTTGAATCCCCAGAACAGGGCTAAATCTCCCTTGAAGAGTACTTCTGAGGGCTTCTTTAATACATATTAAACTTAAAACATAAATAAACTTCCAATGGTGTGCCTCTCTCCCAGGATTATCATTTAAAAATTATTTAGTCACATAGTCTAAGTAGTATTTGAAAGGAGGCATTAACTAAGATGTTATAATCAGAATTGGACAAAGCATTCTCCCAAAAAGTTGTGACCCATTCTCCCTCTAGTATATTAGTACATACATCATCCAAGAGAGAGTGGGATCAAGCTTAGAAAGCCCAGTTGGACTAGAAATAACTCATAGTTCCTGGTGGCTAAACTTTTTTTTTTCTTTCGAGCATAGGGTACTCAAGAAGTTCCCTGAGACATTGTATAATATCTTTGCTAGGTTCCCTGGAGACTCATGGAGTTCAGTCTGTCTTTGCCTCCCAATAATGCAGATACTTCTACCAGCTAATTCTGGGATGCCATCACTTAAGAGAGGATGAAGAAGTCCAACATCAATCAGACATTTTGAAGGTGGCACAGTTCTTGTTCAGTTATGTGACTGGGGGAGGAGGCCAAGCTGGTTAAGGATTAGGCCTCTGCCCGCTCTAGGATTTTCCTTTCAGAGCTATATTGGAGAGTCACATGCTCCAATTTCTGGAAAAAGATTTCTATCTTCAATTCTCTTGATGATTCATAGACAATGCATAGTCAAGTTTTCTTATCTACCTAAACATGACTTTCATGCAACTTCATTCTACTTCAAAAGCTTTTTTACACTTAGTCTTAGGCCTTTTGCAAGATTGATTGAGGTATATTGTCACTTAAAGTATCATTTTAAATGGAGTGGGGTGATTTAAATCTCCCCCTTACATAAATAAACCTTCAATTCATTTACAAATAAAAATAAAGTTATCTCCTCTTTTCCTGTCTTCATTCTTCTGCTTTCTTTTTCTTGTCTCATTGCTTTCTAGAATTATGTTGAAAAACAGTGAGGAAAGACAGAATCCCTGCTTTATTCTTGCATTTATTTGGGAAACAGTATTTTTTTATAAAGAACTTTTTTGTTGTTATCACTTGTTGTAATATTAAAACAGTCCATCTACGCCTATATTTTATATTTTTCTGTATGTTGTCAAAGGCTTTTCATATATGTATTGATGTAGTCCTGTGGTATTGGTTGCCAGAATCAAATACAACTTACTACTTTTGGCCTTTAGAGCTCTTTATATTCAGAGCTCTTCCTTAATTTTCTGATCATCTTATACATCTTATACACTCAGCTAGAGTCAGCAACACTGAAGCTCAAGGAGTATGGGTGAGGAGTGTGGCCCTTGGGGAACACCTGCTCACCTGTGCTTTGCACTTGAATGTTTGGCTGCTGGAGGATGTCTGCCAGCCTGATGCTGTGCCTCTTTTCTGGAGTTGTGCTGAAGCACTGGGAAATTTGGTTGCTGGAGAAAGATGGCACGCATTGTGGTTTTCAGAGCTGGTGTCTATTGGTTCTCCTGCCTGTGCTGAGGGGGAAGGAGGGGTCTTGGTGTTGGCACTTGCCTGCTCTACCACTCTCAGGCTCAGGATCTCCCCCCTTCTCCTCCCATGATGAGGTAGGGCTTGATTCTGATTTACTGGGATGCTTCCTATCCTGTATTGCTTCCTCTCCCACTAGAGTGAGAGGCACCTTTCCCCTTAATGCACCAAGCTTCCTGGGCTACAAGACTGCTGCACCCTGTCTTTCTACTGGCTCAGCTCTTCAGGGTTTTTCCTGGGGCAGTATTTCCTGGGCTTTTAGAGATCGATAAGGGAGGAGGAGAGAGACTTACTTCTTATTCCACTATCTTGGCTCCCAGAACCAACCCATCAGCTTATCTTTGTGTAGAAAGAAAACTTCTTGTAAAAGCAAAGACAGAGAATAAACAAAGTTTAAATTAATTGGCAACCCCCCAATGTAGTAATGCCAGTAGATCCCAAAGCAATGGGGCATGGGAGAAATAGTAGAAAGGGCAGTTTCATTTTACTATAGAGAAGTGAAACTCTGCTCTTTCTGCTCTGGAGTATTGTAAACAGATACATCCAGGAAAAATAGCAAATTCTGTGCAAGTATATAACCTTTTCCTTAAGTGAATCCACGAGCCACATAAGGTTCCAACAGTTCAGGATTAAGTTCATTTCCAAATAGCACCACCCTTCCTTCCTATCCACTCAGCCGTGATGGATGTTTACCCTGACCCTCTGCTTCTCCTTTCCTATTAGTTTTCTGCCTCCAAATGATCCTTAAATTCCTTCTTTGAGTTGGAAGAAACAATATTCTTCCCATCATTATCCTGACCAAAAATGGAACTATTTTGGATTACTTGTTTCCCACTATGCCTAGAATGCTCTCTCCCATCACATCTGGCTTCCTTGAAGACTTCAGATTAAATAATACTTTGTGCAGAAGTCATTTCCTAATTCCTTCCAGATAATAGCCCTCATTTTTTCTAAAGATATTTTTTATCTGCACATATCCAATATGTCTATTTAGCCATTAGAATCCAGCTTCCCATGAGGGGAATGATTACTTTTTTTCTTTGCATTCCTAGAATTTAGGAAGCACTTAATAGATATTTGTTGATTGAATAAATCTTCATTAATTATTTTCAAAAATATAAAAGTGTCACTTTAAAAGAATATGACAAAGAAATCTTAAATACTTGGATTGTATCATATGGATGTATGTAAATTCAACTCAATATGCTTAGCTGAGATTGAGAAATGTAGTCTGCCCTCTTTCAGAGGGTTTATAACTATGTAAGTGTGGTGTACCATATTAGTCATAGAGATTTTGAAGAGTAATTTTTGCTACACATGATTTTGCCTTTCTTTCTGACTTTAGAACCTATATCCTATCACCATGAATGTGACTGAATTGTATTTCATAATATGTTTCTCTCATGATCAACTGTACTTAAGAGTAATCACTGAAGGGTGACTGTGTGTGGGAAGGTTTTATAAACCATAGACCTAGAATTGTAAGGAATTTCAGTGTCCATATAGTCCACTACATACCTGAAAAATTTCATCTATGATATATTTAATGTCATTGCCCAGTCTTTCCCTGAAAAGCTCTACCTTGGGTAGGAAAATCTATTTTGAATATTTTTGGGAAGAACATGATTTTTAAAAAGTTTTAACATTTATTTATATGAACTGAATTTATTGCTTTTGTAATTATGTTTTTTTTTCCATTTTTTCCATTCATTTACACTTTTGTCCATTATTGATTAAGTGGCTCTTCATTTGTTAATTCAGAAGTTTATTCAAAATATATTGCCTGAAGACCTACTATTTGTACAAAACTCTCCCAGTTATTTTGGAAGCATATATTAATATTAAGAACTCATTGCTGAACCCAGGAGACTGAACCACTGTACCATTACTTTAAACTAAGGGGCTCAACTGTTTCGGACCTACGCATACAGTTAAGACCAAGTTCAACCCTGAGGGAACACAGTGTTTAATGAAAAGGGAGCTAGCTTCCCTTTTCTTATGCTTTTGGACTGATTATAACTCTTCCCTGATGTCCTCAAAGCAGGGAGCAAAAATGAATGCTATTAATTAGATATGGGACAGGTATTAATTGCTTACTCATAAAAGAAATGTTAAAAAAAAAACCCTCAAAAACATCCACAGAAAACACCTCTTGGGCTCTTCTTCTAGTGGTCGTCTTTTCTATAGAAACTTTTCCTTGTAAACAAAAACATCACCTATTGGACCCCAGGTCTATGTTAGATCAAACTCATGTGATTCCTTCCCAGAATGATATATCCACTCCGAATATGTTTTAGTCACCTATTGAGAAAAGGAAACACAAAGCGTTAAATGTAAGACCAAGCTTAATTTGAGTCTGTGATCTATGAAGATATGGATAGAGTAGGGACAAGAGGATAATGTCTCTTTTGTCCCCACAATCCCACCTCTCACAAGTAGTTTTTTTAATCATTTCTATAATATTGGTGTCTGGATTTGCTTCTGCTTTTGGGATCCAGAAAGGGAAAAGTGGATGCTGCTTTTAGCTTTGTTTCTAGAAAAGTACCAGGCAACAAAGTACAATTTTCTCTTCCCTCCCCTTCTACTCTCCTAGAGTTTAGCAGAAGGTGATTCCAAATTTATTCTGTTCTGTGAAGTTACTTTACTAATTTCTATTTAAATAGTTTTCACTTGTTTTGCCAGTTAGATTAATCAGATCAACTTAATAGTTCTTGCAGTTACCTTTTTTTTTTAACTCGGTTTGGGTGGGGAAAGGATGTAGCAGGCAGACACAGTATTTTCTAGTGGGTTTATAGATAAATAGAATAGTTAAAGATTTCATCCCTGGCCTCCCAAAGTGCCAGGCTTTCTTATGGCTGGGGGCTGAGTCAAACTGAGAAAGAATCTTATGTTTTGATTTATTAATAAAGCTGTTATACACTTCCCATAAAGTAAAAGCTAACCTAGATCCATAGCTTCCTTTGCCCAAGAATAAGAACAAATGAGAGTGCCATTTTGCTTTTCTAAATTGGACAAGGTTAGGCTTTTGGGACATGTAATTATATTCATTCTTTGCTTTCTTCCAAATACATATGCTACATAGAAAGATCTCTACAGAAGTAAAGCAAAGTTCTGTGAGGTGGTAATAGGAACTACTTGGCAAGAGGGAAAAAATATGGTTATTCCTGACTGACAATGCACATAATACAAAGGAGAAGGCCAACTGAGTACTTCTTTTCCTTTTTTGCTTTCTCTTAAACATCACACTCAGACTTTCAACATGTTCTAGACATTGCCCTCTTTACAGGTGAATATGATTAAGCATCATGGTTTTCATCCAGATGAAATTAAGTTATTTTTACTTGAAAATTCCTTCCTTGGTACCTCTGTTTGTACCTGGAAAAATAAATACTAGAAAACATGTTCTAATTACAGTTTCATTGCCTGTTTTAACCTTCTGCCCATATTACCCTTTCCATGACAGGGAATTCATAAATTAATTGCCATGAAGTATAAAATGGCAGAAATGTTTAAAAAATTATGTCATTAGCTCACTTAAAGCTATTATAATCACAGAACTGATTTCATTTTGCAGACCTTTAAAACAATGAGAAGTCAGTCACTTAGGGAGACTGTATTTTTTGTAATTCTAATTTGACATCCTCAAATGGATTGAAGCAGCCTGTTTGCCGTAGCTAACCAATGAGGTCATTGTTCTGCAGCTTCACATTCATTACTTTCATTTTAGTACAATCTTGGATGATAAGATCACTGCCATATGAATTTTCAATCATATTTAAACAAGGGGCTTATGATAAGTCATACTTTGTATTTATTAAATAAATAATCACTAGGCAGAAACAAGATGCTCTTATGAACTGACTACTAGATTCAATTTGATTGCATGATAAATAAAAATTAATTGGGGAAATATATTAATATAGATATATAGTCAGGGAAGTATTTTTTCTCAGTGAAACTAGACTTCCCTCTATACAGACTATTTCGTTTAACTTACACTTTGAACAAGAATACCCTTCAATAAAAAGAAGAGGTTCGGGGGTGGAGTCAAGATGGCAGAGTAGAAACAGGACTTCTGCAGGGCTCCTGCTCCCACCTCCTCCAATTGATGTAAAAAATGACTCTAAAAAAACTTTGGAGCTACAGAACCTACAAAATGACACAAAGAAGCTAACCTCCCTCTGCAAATAGTCTGGCAGCTTGGCAGAAAGGGGCCAACACAGCACTCTGGGACCCAAGCCCAGGCCCACAGGAGCCCAAGGTTTTAACTTCAGGGTCACCAGCAGCTGTGGAGGTTGCCAGAATTATCAACCCACAGATGCTAAGGACAAAGTGAGAGGTGAGTGCAGTGTGGATTTTGGGACCTAGGAGTTCAGGAATGTGGTCCAGCCTTTGCCCCAGGGGTGAGAAGCAACTGAGGCATGGTGGTCATCAGCCACATCCAGCTTCAGAGCTCCCGGCCTGCAGATTGTAGGGGGACCAAGCATCCAGTCTGAGTGGTAATCACTCTTGAATCTGGATCCCTGCCTGAATCTGGATCCCTGTCTGGGGTGGAGATCCTAGGGTGCGGGATCAGTGTGCCAGAGCATACAGAGTCTTCAAAGAGGGCAGCCAACTAATAGCTCCAGTGACTACAAAAACCCCAGTGATCTGGGACAAAGCTCCCCTCTCTGGTAGCAGAGTTGTACTATGGGGAAAAGCTCAAAAGTCAAGTAATTGAGTGGCAACATGAGCAAGCAAAGAAGCAAAGATAGAAGAGAAACACAACTTTGGATTCCTTTTTGGAGGCCAAACAGAATTGGGGCATGGAATAGGAGGAAGACAGCAAAGTCAGAACTCCTGCTCCAAAAGCTTACATCAAAAGAATAAGCTTCTTTCAGCTCATAGAGGAGCTTAAGAAGGATTTTGAAAACCAAATAAGAGAAGTGGAGGAAAAATTGTGAAGAGAAATGAGAATGATGCCAGAAAATTATGAAATGAGCGTCAAAAATCTGATTGAAGAAAACAACACCTTAAAAAACAGACGTGCTCAAATGGCAAAAGAAGCTCAAAAAGCCAATGAGGAGAAGAATTCCTTAAAAAGTTGAACTTGCCAGATGGAAAAAGAATCTCAAAAGCTCACTGAAGAGAATCATTCCTTCAAAATTAGATTGGAGTAAATGGAAGCTAGTGACTTTATGAGAAATCAAGATACTATTAAAAAGATCCAAACAAATGAAAAAAAAATAGAAGGCAATGTGAAATATCTCATTGGAAAAACCACTGACCTGGAAAATAGATCCAGGAGAGATACTTTAAAAGTTATTGGACTACCTGAAAGCCATGATCAAAAAAATAATCTAGAAATCATCCTTCAAGAAATTCTCAAGGAAAATTGCTCCCAAGTTTTAGAACCAGAGGGCAAAATGGAGGTTGAAAGAATCCACCGATCACCTCCTGAAAAAGATCCCATAAAGAAAACTCCTAGAAATATCATAACCAGCTTCCAGAATTCCCAGATTAAGGGGAGAATATTACAAGCAGCCAGGAAGAAACGATATGAATATTGTGAAAACACAATCAGGACAACCCAGGATCTGGCAGCTTCTACACTGAGGGATTGAAGGGCTTGGAATATGATGTTTTGGAGGTCAAAGGAGCTGGGATTAAAACCAAGAATCACCTACCTAGCAAAACTGAGTATAATGTTTCAGGGGAAAATATGGTCATTCAATGGAATAGAGGACTTTCAAGCATTCTTTTTTTTTTCTTTTTGGAGGGAACAAGGTAGGGCAATTGGGGTTAAGTGATTTGCCCAAGGTCACATGGCTAGTTTACGTGTTAAGTGTCTGAGGTCAGGTTTGAACTCAGGTCCTCCTGACTCCACGGCTGGTGCTCTATTCACTGCATCACCTAGCTGCCCCTCTTTCAAGCATTCTTGATGAAAAAAACTAGAGTTGAATAGAAATGTGACATTCAGATACAAGAAGCAAGAGAAGCATGAGAAGGTGAACAGGGAAAAGGAATCATAAGGGACTTATCAAAGTTGAACTATTTACATCCCTACATGGAAAAACGATAATTGTAACTTATGAAACTTTTCTCAGTAAAAGAATAGTTGAAGGGAATAGAAATGTGTGTGTGTGTGTGTACATATATATATATATATATATATATATATATATAGAGAGAGAGAGAGAGAGAGAGAGATAGATAGATAGATAGATAGATAGATAGATAGATAGATAGATAGATAGATAGATGAGGGCATATGGGCTTATGAATACATATGTGAGTGTGTGTATATATGTCTACAGGTATACATAGACAGAGGGCACAGGACCAATTGAATGATACTTAAAAGGTGAAATTAAGTGTTGAGAGAGGAATATAATGAGAGGAGATGGGGAGAGACAGAATGGGGTAAACTATCTCATATAGAAGAGGCACGGGAAAACTATTACAATGGAGGGGAAGAACAGGAAAGCAAAAGGGAATGGGTCAACCTTACTGTCATTGAATTTGGCTTAGGGAGGGAATGACATACACACTAAATAGGGTATCTTCCCCTACAGGATAGAAGGGGGAAGGGGATGAAAGGAGGGGATGATGGAAGGGAGGGCAGGCTGGGGGGGGAAGGAAGTTGGAAGCACCCACTTTTGAAAAGGGATGGGATCAAAGTAGAGAATAGAACAAGTGGGTGATGGGATAAGATGGAGGGAAATGCAGCCAGTCTTTCACAATACATCCACTACTGAAATGTTTTGCATAACTACATATGTACAACCTATATTGAATTGCTTATCTTCCCAGTATGGGTGGGTGATGAGGGAAGAAGGGAATGAATCTGGAATTAAAAGGTTTAAAATCAAATGTTTGAAATATATTATTATTATTATTTTACATGTAAATGAGAAATAACATATACAGGCACTGGGGCATAGAGATCCACTGTGCTCTACTGGAAAGTCGGAGGCAGAATGGGTGACAATATGGGAGAGAGAAGATTGGGGGAGGGGATATTCACTGGGATCGCTGTTTTGGGGTGGTGGGTAGGGGAAAATGGGAAGAAAATTTGTAACTCAAAATCTTGTGGAAATGAATGATGCAAACTAAAAATAATTTTAAAAAGAAGATTCTTGTCACTCCACTCTGACCCCCTTTCCTCCCACAATGCTTTTTCATGTGGTTACACTGAGCTAATTGTTGAGACCTCCCCTTCACGTGTTGGGACAGGTGGTCAAGAATATTTGGGAGACACAGTGGCAACTATTCTCGGTCCCCTAAGGCAACACCATAGTACTCATAGTAGACCTACTGTCCTGAAAGTGCTCTTAGGACCTATATCCAGAGCAACCTAGGTGAGGAAGGTTGCTTCATATATCAGTATTATATGATTTGTACTACAAACTTCTCATTTAATTTGTTTCCTGCTAGTGTTGATAAGTCAGATGACAGGAATACAGATAGCATTTTTGTAGCAAATACTTCATTGTATTTAAAAATATTTGCCCCTTCGAGACAAATCCTGCTTCTGAAGACTATGATTATGATGCCAGGTACCTTCTAAATCATGTCTTCTGAAGGTATTATCATTTACCTTCTTAGTAAACTAGTAATTTTTAAAAGAGTTGTCTGGATTACTGAGAAGTTAAATGACTTTCCAAAAGCCACAGTCAATACTTCGTGTCCCTGAGCAACTTTCTCAATCTACAAATTGTAGAGCTGCACTGATAAAAGCACTTTTCTTACTGGGAATTTATAAAAATGAAGTCACAGGTCCAATATATTAAAAAACAAACAAAATGAAAAGGAAGCTAGAAATATTACCTGTCTCTGCCACTCATGGAAATGATGAGAAAACAAATAGAATACCATATACAATATGATTACAACTCACTTTAAAAATTCTAAACTTCAAGTACTATTAAAAAGAAAGTGATTTAAATAAATAGCTATGAAACGATATTATTGCAAAAAGATATGCTTAATATTCTTCTGGGATTCACGTAATTACAATTTTTGGTGTGACATTCAACTCATAAAAATCTTATGACTCTACTTTGTAATCTTAAAAAAAGAGTGACTAATGAAAAATGTTTGAGCTGTTGAAGAAAAAGACAGAGAGCTGAGTTAAGCTTTAAGAACTTTTCTCACCAAAAAAAAAATTGTGTAGTGATTTCACTCAATCCACTAAACAGGCTAGAAGAATTGTAGGTGTAGACTTATATTGGAAGGTTATGAGAAGAACTGAGTCAGCAGAGAAAGAAATGATAGAACTCAGAAGGTTTTCAAAGATAGGGAGAGCGGTATCTGTGCTTAGTCCCTACCTCCCCACCCTTGTGGCTGCTTCAGAGGACTGGAAGGTATGGGGCATTTTTCACTGGTATAGAGTAGAACTAGGGGCTGAAAAACCAAGATGTGAGAAACATGAAGGATCTAGAATACCCAGAAGATGCAACTAGAAAGGAGAGGAATGAGTCAATGTCCAGTTTTCCAAAGTATTCATTTTAGGAACACTTTGTCTGAAACAGCTTAGTTGCCCTAGGCAATCTGTTCTTTCAACTTCTGGGTCATTGACCCCTCAACAGGCAATACTGGGAAGTCTGATCCTCTATTAGTTTGATTTGGTACTGGGGGAAAAATAAACAAAGATAGGTTTATGTAGCCATAGTACAAAATTAATATTCAACAGGGATACTTAGCTTTACTAGCTATGTCCTTTCCCTTTCCCCTAAGACCCTACCTCCTCCATGAATCAGGTCAGCAGGGCAGAGGGTGGTGAATCTGCATGCTATTACAAATTCAGTTTATTCCCCTAAATAATTAGGAAACCAAGTTAATACCACTAGAAAGTCAGTGAGCAGACCATGGTAATATGTAAGAGGGGGAAATCCTGGTAGATAGTGATCCTATCACAGAAACTGTATGTGAATCAGCGTTAGGAAACATTTGAATAGTCCCCATAGGAGCAATTTACAGACTGATATGGTGTAGGCCATTGAACTATATTTCTTGAATTCTTGGGTTTGGGGCTGCCTAGATATAATACTAGCATATAAATATATAATACTTTGAGGTACTAACATGCATGTTATGTGTGTTATGTCATAATAGCCTTGTGATATAGGTGTTATTAGTCACATTTCTCAGATGAGGAAACTGAGGCTGAAAGAGTTTAATGAATTTGAACAGGGTCGCACAGCTAGTAAGTTTGAGGAAGGATCTGAACTCAATAATTCCTAAGTCTGAGTCTAGTACTCTATTCACTACCATCTAACTGTAGATATGAGAAAAGCCTCAGATACATAGCCTTTATTGTGACTGAGCAAATAGATAGTAAATGTGTTTTTTTTTTGTTTCTGACTCATGAGTAATGAAACTTTATACAGGCAAGCAATACTAGTGTCATAGTCTCCATTAAATAATATACATATGGCTAAGAGTTATTAAAATACTGTAGGCCAGCAAGCAAAATGAAGTTTTCTGGTGTATCTGGATTCAAGACAAGTTTCCAACTAAATAAATTCATGCTGACTACACCTCTGACATTTTGTCAGCCACAGAAGAGTGTTGTTGCAAGGGGAAAAGAGGTAGCAGCTTTCTGAAAAACAAGTAGAAAAGATTGATTGACTCCTTGAGTGCCCCTGATGAGCAGTAGGACATATAACCCTCATGGCATGTTCATAATTATTAGCTACTGGGCCCTCATCACTGAAAAAGGTCACGTAACTGAGCAGTGTGCCCTAGGCACATACACTTCTTTTATTCATGTCTCTAATATGAGGATTAATTTATTTGCACAATTAATTTCAATGGGAGCATTTCAAGATCTTAACATGATTTCGCAACTGCGAAGATAATAATGTTGGTGTTGTACAAGATTAAAAATATGAGAAGAGGGGCGGCCAGGTAGCACAGTGAGTAAGAGCACTGGCTCCTGTGTCAGGATGGCCTGGGGATCGAATCCTGGCCCAGATTCTCAGCACCACTCCCAGAAATAACTGCCTGTGTAACCTTGAGCAAGTTTCTTAACCCCAGTTGCTTAAAAAAATAAGTAAAAATAAAAAAAAAAAATATGAGAAGAGTTCTTGACACTAGCTGAGGTGTTCTTTCCTATTCATGTGCTCGTGGAAAAAAAATAATTATTAAAAGTACACAGCTAATTATTTTCATAAGTTATGGAATTCTCTGACCTAAGTTTTAATGCTATCAAAAGCATTGATGCTTCTGGAAAACAAACTGTTTGATATTACTAAACTAATTTAGGATTTAGAGAGTCACAAAGTAGAGATTTCCGTTTTCCTTTGAACTGTTGGAAAGTGAAAACTTTTGTTTATGGTGTTTCTCAAAATTAAAACAAAAAGAGTGGGATCCATGGACTTGGAAAATAGATGCTTCTCTTTAGAATATAACTTACTACATGTTCACTCCATGAGGATTCGAAAGATTTCTCTGCTGAAAGTCACTACACTAAAACAGTTGCACCAACTTGTTCCACAAAAGCATAAAGAAAGCGTATGCTTCAGTCTTCTCTCCCTTGCTATGAAACTTTTGTAACTTTGGGACCATTTCACTGAGGATGGTATTAAAAATAGTAGAGAAAAATTATATCACATGACAATAATATAATATCTGATTACATATAACATAATATTATATTGTATCATTTATGTAATTTTAAGTTTTGCTATAGAATATTTTAAAATACACCAGATTTTTTAAAGAATCTTAGGACCCCATTTGAATTCCTGGTCTGCCAATGCATGACCATAGAAGAATTGTTTCACCTCATTGGCATTCTTGCCTATAAAACGAGGGTTTTGAATTAGATGACTTTGCTTTCTTCTACCGGTTTCTCTTTTTTAGGAAGGGAATAGATTGGCGTGGGAATAGATGTTGGGAATACCAAGCAAAATTCCCATGAGATGCTTAGGAAGTTTAAGAACTACATAGGCCGGGAGTGATTTTCTTATTGCATAATCCAAGACAAGGCAGGCCTTCAGCAGCCAGAGAAAGCGGAGCCTCTGGGACGGGATATCTTTAATTAGAATGTGGTTTTCAGAGGTTTACTTAGTTGGAAAGTTGAAGGGCGGGAACTTATATAGAGACTAAAATCTTTGTATCAAGGAGGGGTAAATATGGCCAGGAATTGAAAACCAATCAGTACCAGCGAGGTAGGGGTAGTGAGTGCCTCATTGGAGTTTTTAGAATCTTTCAACAACCATGTGGAAGACTATTTAGTCGAACATCTACATTTTTACTTCTTGATCTATAGCCCCTATGTGGATCATCCTCTCCTCTCCCCTGAACATTTATCAAAAGCTCTACTTAATCTCTAACTTTTCCCTCTTTATCTTTCCTTGATCAACAGGCTCATTGAATTCTTCCTCTCATTTCCTGCTTAAAGGGTAATAGTGAAATTTCTAAAGGATAAAATAATTACTAGAAGCATTACTAAGTATTAGATGATAAAAAGGACAAATCCCTAAAGTTGCACACTTAGGTTCATTTCAGATCAATGTCAAAAAGTTGGCTGTTTAAATCAATTTTATTTGAGTTCTTTGAACCCATTCAGAATTAACTTAGAAATTCATGGGAAGAGTCAATCTAATTCACTCAGTCAGAACTACCACCTATTCTTTTCCCTGCATTTCATCCAGAAACTGAAGATAGCGGGAAAAATACTTATCAGGAAACTTCATAAACTCAAAGATTTCATTTCAAAGGCAGGTGAAGGACCAAGAATTATATGTGTTTATATTTTATCAGAACTAGTTCACTCATCTTTAGCTATCAGTTCTGTTGCTTGAGAGGCTAGCGTTTCACAAAGCTTGAAGGAGTGAAAGAAAGAAGGGAAACCAGACTGTTACAAGAGATAGGCTTAGATGGCACCAGTTTTAAATGAGGAGATGCTTGATTACCAGCAATGTTTTGGACACTTGTTAAACTTCCATTGCCTGAATGACTCTGCTAACATGTCTCTAAGATTTTCAGAGATAAATATCAAACTTCTTTTGGGTGTGACAATTCTAAAGCACAAAGAAACTTCCCCAACGTTGTAAGCATTCTATAAAGAAACTCTTTATTTTAGGTTTTTTTTTTTTTTCCCTTCTGCTACAGATTTTATCCTGAGCAGGGGGAAAAAGAGTCCCGATGGGTAATCTCTCTGAACTGAAATGTGAAATCTAATTTAGCCATTGGATTTTATTAGATTTGTTCTGTAAAAATGTTGCATTTTTTATAGTTTCCAAGTGTTACATCTTGTATATTGTTCTCACATGTTTCTTAAGCTCATGAAGAATTTAATAATGTTCTTGATCAATGGATTGTCAATATGAAAGAGGGATTAAAGTTGTTATGTGAGGTTTGAGAGGGCAGCCCTAGGCACAAGGAGTGGAAGTTACAGAGATAAATTTAGGCTTCACAAAGCAAAAATGTCTTAAATTAAAGATATTTCTAATGTGGAATGGGCTACTTCGAGAGGTAATGACTCCCCTCTCATTTGATGACTTCCAACAAAGGCTAGATGCATCTGTCAGGTGTGTTCTCATGGGGATATAATTTTTTTTTTTTATTGCAATAAGACTGTGGCCAATGAAATCCTTTCTAATTTTAATCATCTATGATTCTGTGATGAATATTTTCCACCAGATATTTCCTTTGATCCCAAAGCTAGAAACAGCAACAGGGAGATTAGAAATATTTGTCAGATGACAACTTTCCTGGTGGTCCTGATTCTTTCTATCAGCTGTTGATTAATTCTCCCTAATGCTAACATGCTTGTTTACTCTGGGAGATACCACTTTTATCTGACCCTACCCTTAAGACTTTCTATTACTTCTGCTTTCCAAAAACTAGAACTGGACACTAGTAACTCCTCTCTTTTCCCAACTTTCCAGATCCTAGATGAAAATATGATGGATTTGCAATAAGGAGAGACTTTTCACAGGGAGACCAATTAGAAGACTATTGAAATAGTCCAGGTAAAAAGTGATGAGGGCTTCAGCTAAGGTTGCATCTACATTGGATTTGAGGGGTGATAGAGAAGGAAGAATTGAAAATAACATAGATTTTGAGCCTTGGTGACTTAGAGTAGGCTGGTGCCCTGAATTGGATGACTCTGATGACATAAATTTGAGTGTCTGTAAGGTTGATAGTGCCCTTAATAGAATTAGTAAAAGGACAGGATTTTAGGGGGAAGGTAATGAGTTTTATTTTATTTGATTTTTCCCCTCAAACACTATATGGTAAAACTAATGTGGTAGTATCAAACATAAAGAGAAATGAATATCTGCAAACTGCATATTGACTTAGAAAACCACAAATTAGCATTATATAGTATTACATTTTTATTGATTTTCTTACACATTTCCAAATTATATATGGTGCTGGTTTGGATTGTACTCAATTTTGCAGATGGGCAGAATTTGACACTCCTGAAACAAATGACTTTCAATGTCTTTTCTACATCTAAATCTATGATCCCATGATCTCTTCCTTTCCTAAGTCTTCCACCATTTGGTGTTCTCTGAATTGTAGATTTCTCCTGAATATACCACATCTTGGCATCTGCCTATAGGGTATTTGCTCCTCTCACATCTCCTGACACACAGGACCAGGAGGTTCAGGTAGAATAGTCTTTCTTCTACATTGTAACTTTAAGACTTTCCTTTGCCACCATCAATAAGCAATCACCTATCCTACTTTAAAATTCATTACATCTTGTCCAGGTCATTGTTTTAGACCACCACCTCGCATTCCATTTGTTCATAGTCACTGTTCAGTGATTGACTAACAATCTTTTTTCACTTTTATCATCCTTGTTCTTTATGAACACTCGACTCCCAATTTCTCATCCTATTTCAGATCCTGTGTTCTCTTTTCCTAATTTACTTCAATTAGGTATACTTACAAAAACATACACACATACATACACATACTTATGATGATACCTTGGATATTTTCATCTCCCTTAACTGAAGTGTTCCCAAGGTACCGAATTCCTAATTACTTCACTGTTGAGATCTCATTATTGTTGATAAATCTTCTCTTGGTCCATATTTCAGGTCTCAACTTACTTGAGGTTTTCCTCTAGTGTTTTATAAATTTTATGGATGCTAGTAGAGTACTAAGCCTGTCATTTTGTGATCTCTCACTCTATAGATGATCTACCCACAACCTTTTCCAATATCAGAAAATCTCAGAAAAACATGCAGAAAGGGACCTCAGAAGCTATGTGGTCTTGCCCCTTGTTGAACAGGAACTTCTTCACATTCCAGAAGCAATTTTATGAAATTGACCATACACTTGTGTATCACTCTACATCAGAGAAAGACACAGAAATAGAGACCAACACAGCAGACAGAGACTGGGACAGAAACAGAGACCACATCCTAGATAGGGCTGCTGCTTTTCTGTCTGTCATATTAATGGAAAGAGAAGAGAAAAAGAAAACATAGAGCCACAGGAGCTCATAAGATTGGAGGTCATGTCCTGCTGGATCCCCTGAATTGGTGGAAAGCAGAGGGATCTGTACTAATTTGCCCAATGTATATTCTTCCCACAACTTCAGGTCAGGTCAGAGATCACAGACAGGAGACTCTCAAAAAATTACTTTTCAAAACTTTCAAAAGATGCACCTTCTAGCTGTGGCAATTATTTTATAATTGACTCCTTTGCTTCCCCTGGTTATCCTCCTCAGAAATCCTATGCTTTGTATTCCATAGTAAGCAGGATTGATGGTCAGCATATAGATTTGGGGAAGGTCCTTCTCTGGTAATTAATAAGGCCAATGGATTCAAAGGGACCTTGTTCTTCAATATCCTTACCATATCCATATATATATATATACATATGTGTGTATATATATAAAAAACATATATACATACATACTTATGTATGTGTATGTATGTATGTGTATTTGTCTATGGATATAGAGATACACACATACATACATGCATCCATACTTACATCCTTAACCACTAAAGAGAAATATGAGGATTATATACAAATAATGAACAATTCATGAAGCTTTAGTAAAAAGAAATGCAGAATGCAAATCAAAATTCAACTGCTCTCACTAGTAGCATAAAAACTAAAATTATTATGACTAATTGGGGGAAAACAAGGAGAGATGGAAAAAGGAGACAAATAAGAAGGTTTGTAAAGGAAATGATGGAAACGAAGATAAAAAAGATTTGGTAGAGAAAGAAAAAAGGGAAAATATGTTGGCAAAACCAAAAAAAAGGATTGAGGAGAGAGAGAGAGAGAGAGAGAGAGAGAGAGACAGAGACAGAGA
>NW_027187361.1:6843196-6863836 GCF_028583685.1 Petaurus breviceps papuanus
GAGAGAGAGAGAGAGAGAGAGAGAGAGAGGGAGAGAGAGAGAGCAAAAAAGATAAAAGCAAGTACAAGAAGAAAAATACTTCTGCTTGCATATTCATTTTAATGTGTCAGTATTGCAACTGGTGAATGAAACTTCCTTCACTTTTATTTGTTCCAATGAAGAGTCATATTTTCAATTGTTAGAAAAATAGAGTCAGAGGGATAAGGATCCTAAGGATAGTTTGGATTGAAGGCATAATGTACCAATTGTAGGGGCAAAGCAAAAATTTCCCATTCTTGCTCAAAGACTATGCTTCCTGATATCTAGAAAGTGGAGATCAACTTGTTTTATGGCTCAGGTTAGCTGACCACTGAGGTCTCTACTCCTTAGTTCTTTAATTCTGTAATATCATTCTCACTTCTTTGTCCAACATTCTGTTCTAGAGCTCTGTCCAATAATTGTCTAAAAAAAGAAAAATGATTCCCCATTACAATTCAAAGTATGTCACACAGAAGGGAGGGCTGGGATCTTTAGATTGTAAAATTCTAGAGGATATTGATTAAGTTCTATGAATTGCTGCCACATGGAGACATAATGACAAATATTGCTGGCAATGATGATTTTGGTATTCAATTTTGCTCTGTCTTACTAGGCTGAAGTAGAGAAAAAAAGTAGAGAATACTTGCCTCTTTGCCTGGGATGATGAACAGGAAAGGCCATATAAACATGAAGGGATAGAAGACTACAGAAATATCTATTGGGATTTCGGGGTATTTTTAGATAAAAAATAAACTTAAATACAGAACACTGTTTATAGCATGTGGTTCAAAGGCACTGTCTCAAATCCAAACAGTAATCAAATCCTGCGTTGCTATATTGGTATACATTTGGCAAATTAAGATAACTTTCAGGTCAGTAGAGAACCTTTAGAGCTTTCAATAGTATGTAACTGAAAATGGGAGTGCTGCTTAGATGGGCTGGGGAGGGAAAGAGGATCTAGAGCAACATGATAAAGATAGAAATAGAAAGTAAAGAAAACATATGCTGGCCTGAAGAGATAGCAGGAGGAAATGGTGATGACAGAATGACAGATTCAGTCAGTGACTTCCAAAGTCACTAGTTTGTTTTAGATTTGTCAAAGATCTATTGTTTGCAGTCATTGCTAGGAAAAATCTGGTTGCATTTTATAATTGTAAAAAGAACATGACTCGTTAAAAAAATAATTTCTTTCAACCGAATTGTGTATTTAAACAGTACTGTGCTTTGTTTCATAGACATCAAATTCTGGACTTAGAGACAGGCAGAACTGCGTTCAAATCTTGCCTTAGACACAAACAATACGACCCTGGGCACTTAACCTTTCTAATGCCCAATTTCTTCATCTACAAAATGGGGATAATAATACTACCTATCTCCCAGGTTTTTGGAAGCAATGAATGTAAATTCCCCCCCCCCCAAATAAAACCACAAAACTTCATAATATTGCAAAAATTATTGTTAAGGATAACTGGACCAGTGGCTAGTGCAATTCTTGACATGTAATACATAGTAAATACTTGTTAATAAATTGATAGTCATCATCATAATAACTGACACATTTAGATTTTATTATTATATATGTTTATTATAATATGTGATCCTTTTGCTATAGGAAAATCTATTTACCTAGGAGGCAACAATAATAAGTTGTATTTCTATATCAAAGTGTTTTAAACACATTTTATTTCATCTTTATAATAGCCCTGTTGGATAGGTGTCCTTATTTTAAAGGAGAGGAAATTGAAGCTCATGGAGTTTAAATGATTTTCCTAAAGTCCCAAACCTCCTACATGACAGAGTAGAGATTTGAACTCAGGTCTATCTGATTATAGGGTCAACACTCTATCCATTAGGCATATGCCAGAAAATACTGTGCATCTATAGCCACATCCAAGCACATTCCAGAAAGAGAAAAAGATTGCAATAAAAAGCACCTCCAACAAAAGGTTTTCTGACAATACACTAATCAATGCATGCAGGAGGCAACCTTCTGTTACTGATTCCCAGACTGTGAGATTTTACAAACTGCCTTTTGCCATGATAACCCCCTGATGGTAAATTCTTTTTTAATAAGATGCTGCTGTTACAAAGATAACACATAAGCACGATGGAAATTTGAGGTGATTATCTAGATATTTCAGGTTTAAAACAGCATAAAAAATTGGGAGAAGTTTCATTTGTTTATTCCATTGAACAAAGGTCTTATTTTTTATCTTCACTTTTGTAGGTAAGATCAGGTCTCTTTCATTATATGATGGGGGAATTGTCTTCCCAAGGTCACTTTCACTATAATTAGTTTTTTTAAAACAAATACAACCATACTATCTATCACAAATATCCCCCTCTGACTATCCATATAGCTGCTACCATAATTCAGGAACTCATTAAACCTCACCTAGACCATTATATTAGACTACATATATTTACCAAAGTGATATTTTTAGAGCTCAGTTCTTGGAATATCACCTCCCTTCTCCAAAAGTTTTGGTGTTTTCCTCTTGCAATTGGTATCAAGTAAAAAACCCACTGTTTGACATTTAAATCTCTCCACATACTTGCCCTACTCTCCCTTTTAGACTCATGCATAACACATTATTTCCCTTCACATACTCTATGGTCTAGCCAAACTGGCCTACTTATTGTTTCTCAAAAAGACATTATATTTTCCATTTCAATGCTTTTGTTCAGGTTATCTCTCATGCCTAGACTGCTACCCCTACTTACTTCCACCTTGTTGAATCCCTATACATTACACCATTCCTGATCGTCTTCCTCCAGATGCTAGAACTCTCTTCCATCAAATTCCCCCATATTTACTTTGTTGATATTTTATATTTCTTTACTTGTGTATGTACATATTTTCCCCCAGTAAAAAATTCTTGAATGCTTTTGTGGGTCATGGACCCCTTCTTGGCAGTCTAGTAAAGTCTATGGATCCCTTCAAAGAATGATACTTTAAATTCGTAAAATACATTCAAATGCAAAAGAAAACAACAATATTGAAATGTCATCATTACCAACAAGACCACAGAAACACCTGGGGTTAAGAGCCCTTTGGTAACAGAATGTGAACTTCTTGAGGGCAGGGGTTGTTTTGTCTTTGTCCTTAAATCCCCAGTGCTTTGACTATTCACACAATTTGAATATTTGTCACTGCTCAGTCGATACTTAAGAATGACCATATTTTGTACCTAATTCAGTTCAAGTATTCTGTTAAAGGAATTCAACAACCATTTTTTTAAAGAGGGAAACTGTGGTAGAATGGGGAGACATCTCTTTTCCAATCAGAAGAGTTGCTCCAGTGTTGACTATCTATAAGGGTCATGGTCTTCCATTGCATCCTAGGCCATCTCCAGTCATTCTGATGAATATCTGGTCACTGGATCCAGAGAGTTCTTGAAGAGAAAGTGAGGCTAGTGACCTTGCACAGCCCTCCCTCACTCAAATCAAAGTCAAGTTCAAGTCATGTCATCATTTCCCTTATGCCACAGACCTCTTTGAAAATGAAGGAGAAACACCACCTGTGAGCAGACCGAGCTGACAGAATACAGCTAGTTGGATACCTCAGCTTGTCCTCTCCCTCTCCCTTTCCCCACCCCTGTCCTTGTCCTCTCCAAAGGAAGGTAAATTTTGATACAAGAAATTGCCCACTTAACTTGGACTTTGCTGGCTGGCTGGCTGGCTGGCTGGCTGGCTGGCTTCCTTCCTTCCTTCCTTCCTTCCTTCCTTCCTTCCTTCCTTTCTTCCTTCCTTTGTTCCTTCCTTCCTTCCTTTTTCCTTTCTTTCTCTATTCTTTTCTTTCTTTCTTCCTTCCTTCCTTCCTTCCTTCCTTCCTTCCTTTCTTTCTTTCTTTCTTTCTTTCTTTCTTTCTTTCTTTCTTTCTTTCTTTCTTTCTTTCTTTCTTTCTTTCTTTCTTTCTTTCTTTCTTTCTCAAAACCTTAAACCCAGTTTATTCTGCATCTCATAGATTGGACCACAATAGGTCCCAGCCCCAGTTCCACTTAATGACTGTATTTTGGGCCCTCCTGCCTTAGGATGAATGTCAATGGTAGCTGTTTCTCTTTGGAATAGCAACCCTAAGGGTCTTCTCCTCCCAGGTTATTTTTTTTTCCTTTTTTCTAATCAACTTAATTAACCTTGACTCCCTTCTTTTTTAAGAAGGCCTGTTTTTTGACTGGTCATTACCTCATTCTAAGTGACTACCTGAAAATATCTTAGCCTAAAAGGGCCAGGATCTCTCATTGCATCCTGGGTCATCTGCAGTCATCCTGATGAATATCTGGTGACTGGATCCAGATGACTCTGGAAGATAAAGTGAGATTAGTGACCTTGCACAGCCCTCCCTCACTCAAATCAAAGTCAACTGCAAGTCAGGTCATCATTTCCCTGATGCCATGGTCCTCTTTGAAAACCAAGGACAACCACACAATCTTTGTCATTCAGAGCAACTTACTTAACATTTTTGTAACTCAGTTACCTCCCTGTAATGTCAGGCCCATGATGCTTGCATGCTTATTCTACCTACCTAACAGGGAGGATATTGTGAGAAAATGTTTTGTATATGTTAAATATGATATAAATGAGATATGAAAAGGAGCTGTTGCTTTGGTTGAGTTCAGTTCTAGATACTGGAAAGAAACAAAATATAGATAAAATGCAGGCCCTGCCCACATGGAATTTATACTTTAATCTCTTTTCATTCCTCATGTTGAAATGGCTTTCTTTATATATTGAAACTCATTTGAGCTTTTAGGATGACTGAAATATTGTGATAAGGGAACCAATCTTTCAGGTGTTCCCTGAAGAATATAGGGAGGATGGTGAAATCTGTCTTAATACCAGTGCTATTCAGGAGGCTTTGTTCCAGGTCATGTGAATTTGTTTCTCCAACCATGACTTTTGAGATCACCACTTGGGTTATCATCTACTTTCTGCTAGTGTTCAGAGTAGTGTTAAGAAATCTATAAATAAGAAAAAAATATCTATTAATCTAGGTGTAACACTTTAAGATCCAGTTCACAAACCATTTCAAAGGATTATATCAAATTTTAACCTTTCCTGCTGTGTGGACTTGATTTTGAAGGGCCAAAGTCAATGTTTGTGCATCTTCCAGCACAAAATCTTACATGTGAAATGTAGGAAGGTACTTCTTTTGAATTGGGTTTTAAGCCCGCCAAGATCACAGTTAGATTGGTCCCAAGTAATGGAAAATTTGAATAGCTAAGTGCCTCTTCCCTGAACTCCCCCTGCTCTAGTTAATATGTGTATGTATCTGTGAAACTTTTTTTGAAAGTATTTTTATACTTGACAAAATACTTCACAATATTTCTGACATTGAAAGGCAAAGTTTCAGTGTAGTTACAACATGGGCTTTGGAGTCTTGACAAACTTGATTCAAGTCCTGCTGCTGATAAATACTGAGTGAGTGACCTTAGGAAAGTCAATTAACCCATTAGCCTCTCAGGCAATATACTCTAATACTCTAAATTTCACAACAGGTGCTCATCTGCTTTTATAGAGGGAGTTTCCTTAACAGGAGTTCTTTATATCAATAAAATCAGACCAGGAAAAAAAAATATGTCAGATAGAAGTTAAGAAGCTCCCTGAACTAACTTCAGTGTCCCTCAGAAACAACATTAAATTAAACCTCTAACTGGATTCTGAGGTGACAACACCCACAAAAAGATGAATTGAAACACGTTTCCAGCTTTAAATAGCTTAGAATGACTTCAGAAAGGTTTGTCCTGCTTGGGTAAAAGGTGAGCACAGTCCAGCACAG
This sequence comes from Petaurus breviceps papuanus, assembly GCF_028583685.1. NCBI lineage: Eukaryota > Metazoa > Chordata > Mammalia > Diprotodontia > Petauridae > Petaurus > Petaurus breviceps. Next base: position 6,848,994 of record NW_027187361.1, read on the forward strand.
ACAATGTATGGGCAAGCCATATGGTAGGCTCTTATCTACAGCATCTATCAGCAACCAAGTCCTCGCTCAGGAGGCCAGCAGTGAGGCTTCTAGCCTCAATGCAGAAGGCAAATTGTGAGCCTCAGAATCATGGCACAGCAGATGTGACATGGCTGGGCCACTCCAGTGCATTGGGTAAACTTCAAGCCCATGAGGTGTCTTGGAGAAAATCCAGGCCCCTTTTCCCTAGCATGAGGAACTTGGGATAGTGCTCCCTGAGCCCCAGAACTAGAGCTCAACTTTAAAAATTATGAAATAAACTGAAAAATGAATAACAAAAGAGAGTCCTGACTGTAGAAAACTACTGTGGAAAAAGAGAAGATCAAAACACAAACCTAGAAGAGGAAAACAATATTGCACTGCCTACTTGTGAAGCTTCAAAGGGGAATATACATTGGTCTCAAGTCCCAATAGCTGTCTTGGAAGAGCTCAAAAAGGATCTTAAAAATCAATTGAGAGAGATAGAAAAAAAAATGAGTTAAGAAGGAAAATTATAAAAAAAAAAGAGTCAACCACCTGGAAAAGGAAGCACAAAAAATAAAAATAAAAAACTCCTTAAAAGTAGAATTACCCAAATGGGGAAAAAATTCACTGAAGGAAATTATTTTTTAAATGTATAGTTTGCCAAATGAAAAAAAGGAGATATAAAGCTAACTGAAGAAAATGATTCTTTAAAAATTAGAATTGGACAAATGGAAACTAATGACTCTTTGAGACATCAAGAATCAGTCAGACAATATCAAAAGAATGAAAAAAAAATAGAAGAAAATGTGAAATACCTAATTAGAAAAACAACTGACATGGAAAATAGATTCAGGAGAGATAATTTAAAAAATTATTAAACTACCTGAAGGCCATGATCAATAAAAGATCCAGGAAGAAAAAACTGCCCTGATATCCTAGAACCAGAGGGTAAAATAATCATTGAAAGAAACCACTGATAATGTCCTAAAAGAGATCCCAACATTAAAACTCCAAGGACTATTGTAGCCAAATTCAAGAATTATAAGGTCAGGGAAAAATATTGCCAGCAATCAAAAAGAAACAATTCAAATCGGGGCAGCCAGGTAGTACAGTGAGTAAGAGCACCGGCTCCAGTGTTGAGAAGACCTGGAGATCGAATCCCGGGCTCAGACACTTAGCACCCACCCAGAAACACCTGGCCGTGTAACCTTGAGCACGTTACTTAACCCCGATTGCTTTAAAAAAATTTAAAAAAAAGAAAAGACCAGAGCTAAATGATTGATGTAAATCAGAAATTAATAAAGCATTTGAAAAAAAAAAACATCTCTGAGATACCATCTTACATTTATCATGTTGGCTAGCATAACATAAAAGGAAAATGACAAATGCTAGAGGTGATGTGGAAACAATTGGGATACTATTGATATAGTTGTGAACTAGTCCAACTATTTTAGAGAGCAATTTAAAACTATGCCCAAAGGGTTACAAAATGGTGCATACTCTTTGACCCAGCAATATTATTACTAGGTCTGTATCCCAAAGAGATCATAGAAAAGGGAAAAGGACATATTTATGGCAGCTCTTTTTGTAATTCAAAGAATTGGAAATTGGGAGATGCCCAATTGGGAAATGGCTGAATAAGTTATGATATATGATTGTGGTGGAATAAAATTGTACTATAAGACATGACAAGCAGAATGATTTCAGAAAAAAACCTGGGAAGTCATATGATACTTATGCAAAGTGAAGTGAGTAAAACCAAGACAACATTGAATACAGTAACAGCAATATTGTAGGAATAATTAACTGGGAAAGACTTAACTACTCTGATCAAGACAACAAAGACAATTCCAAAGGACCTAAGGTGAAAAATGCTACACACCTCCACAGAGAGAAGTAATGAACTCTGAATGCAGATTGAAGCATACTTTTTAAACTTTATTTTTGTTGTTTTATTTTGTTTTAATATGAAAATATATTTTGCTTGATATATGTATAATCAAAATCAAATTGCTTGTTTTTTTTTCAAGAACAGTTGAGCAGCTACAGGGAGGGAGAGAATTTGGAACTCAAATTTTTTTTTAATTACTATTAATTTTTTTAAACAAATAATAGGGAGATATTTAGCAAAATAAATAAAAATAATTAAAAAAAAGAAAAGACCAGAGCTAAGTAGAAAATGTTATCTTCAGATACAAGACTTAAGAGAGGCATAAAAAAATAAACAGGAAGAAAAAAAAACCAAGGTGCCATTTGATAAGATTTAAAATGTTTACATCTCTACCTGGGAGGATGATACTTGTAACTGTTGAAAACTGTGTCTTTATTAAGTCAGTTAGAAGGATTAGACATAAGATATGCGTTGACTTCAAGATGATGATATTAAAAATGTTAAGAGGTGAAAAAAGGGATTTTACTGAGAGAAATGGAAAAGGAAAGACAGAAAAGGGTAAATTGCATCACATGAAGTGGCACAAAAGGCCTGTTACAGTAGAAGTAAAGAAGGAAGGGGTGAGCATTGTTTGAACATTACCTATAAAATTTGGCTCAAAGAGGGAATAACATGCACATTTAGTTGGGTATACAAATCTATCTTATCTGATAGGGAAATAGGAAGAAAAAGGAGAAAGAAAAGGGAGGGGGGAAATATAAGGGAGGGCAGAAGTAATAGGAAAATCAAGGAAGAAAAGAGGAGAACTGAAATTAACTTGAGGTAGGCAGTAGAAAGAAGCAAAACACTGGGAGAAGGGAAAGAGTGAAAGGAAACAGAAAAATATAAATGGAGGGGGAAATAAGATGTAGGGAAATACACAATTAATTATCATAACAGTGAATGTGAATGGGATTAACTTTCCCATTGTAATGATAATGGGAATTTCAAGATCTTCCCTGCCTCTTTTATTGGCAAGCTAACAGGTACTTAGCACTTAGTTTCAAGTTTATAATTGTGTCAAGAATTAAGACCCAGAATTTGTGAATGTCACTGGGTGATGGACTTGTTGAGGTAACAGGAAGGGACAGAACAGGGAGGAGCTAATACTGTATGTAAGAAAAAGCCCAAGCCGAGAGAGGCCAGAATTTCTGGGAGTGAACATCTGGAGGTTGGGCTTCTACTCCTGGAGAGAGAGAAGAGAACTGAGAACTGAACTGGGACCTGAGAAGAACTGAAAAATGAGAACTAAGCATTGAGAAGAACTGAGAATGAGAAGGGAGGAGAACTGGGAGGAGATATGGCTGTGGTGTTGGTACTTAGTTTTGTTGTTACTTTCTCAGATTCATCTGCTGATGGAGGATGTTACTGTTGTTACAAAAGCCCTGGGACCTTGCTGCTGGTTTAGAAGACCTGGAAGAGGATTTCCTTGTTATGTGTTTACAGAAACCCTGTAGGAGGGTCTTGCCGATGATTTTAGATGTCGAGGGACTATAGTGATGATTTGTGTTGATTTCTCAGATCTTGTTGTTGGGTGTATGTTGATTTCTCAGGCAGAAAGTGAATTGATGAGGATGCTGTCAATGTGAGTGAGTGTTATTGTGGCTTTGTTAAGCCTTGACTTCCCAGGAACAGAATCTGTGAGGGACTTGAGGTGGACTAGACACTATGACCTTCAGTATGGAATATGGACTGGACAAGGAGCTGGACAGCAAGGAGTTGGCAGGAGCTGGGACCATGGAAGGGGAACCATGGAAGTGGAGAGCCAGCCTTGAGTCAAGATGAAAAGACCTCTCCTTGGGCATTTAATGCAAACTGAGAAAATCATGATTTACTAAGGGTGGAGAAATTTGACCTTTACAATTAGATGATTTAGTTAAGGACTTAACAATTAAGGATGATTGGAAGCTAATCTCCAATCAAGAAGAAAGAAGACTTTTTGATTGAAGAGATTAAGACAATGTGACCCAGGGTGAAGAGTTTTGACCTCTGTACTTTCTGTCAATTAAGGAGATTAAGGACTTACTAAATTATTGTATTACTAAATGAATGTTATCTTTTATTTAAAACTATGTGACCACTTTGGTGAAAACTATGTGGCTACTTTAGTGATAAGGTGTTAACTTATAACATTGTGAATGCTGTATTTGATTTCTGTGAAAGTTTTGCCTCAATTTGTTTCTGAATAAATAGAGAGTTCACTATGCTGTGTAATCAGAACCTTGAAAACTATTCACAGCAGCAGTCCTCTAGAAAGCTGCTCATGCTTGGCTTTACACTCATGAAACAGAAACAGATGATATCGTAGATTAAAAACCAGATTCCTACAATATGTTGTTTCCAAGAAACATGTTTGAATGAGAGAGATACACACAGAACAAAGATAAAAGGCTGGAGAAGAAAATATTGTACTTCAGCTAATTTTTTTTTAAAAGGCAGGGATAGCAATCCTGATCTCAGACAAAGCAAAAAAATAGATCTAATTAAGCTTGATAAAGAAGGAAACTACATATTACTAAAAGGTACCATAGACAATGAAATAATATCAATACTAAACATATATGCACCAACTGGTATAGCATCCAAATTCTTGGAAAAGTTAAGTGAATTACAAGAAGGAAGAGATAGCAAAACTATACTAGAGGGGCACTTCAACCTCCCCCTTGCAGAAATAGGTAAATTTAACCACAAAATAAACAAGAAAGAATTAAGGAGGTGAACAGAATTTTAGGAAAGTTAGAGATGGTAGATCTATGGAGAAAATTGAATGGACATAGAAAGTAATATACCTTTTCTCAGTGCTATATAGCACCTGCACAAAAAAAAACTGACCATGTTGTAGGGCATAAAAACCTCATCATCCAAAGCATAAATGAAGAAATATTAACACATCAAATTCAGATTGTGATATGATAAAAATTAAATGTAATAAATGGCCATGACAAGAGAGGCTAAAAACTAATTGTCAACTAAATAATCTAATTCTAAAGAATAAGTGAGTAAAAAAAAACAAATAACAGAAACAATAATCAATTTCATCAGAGAAAATGACAATAATGTGACAGTGGGCCAAAACTTATGGGATGTACCCAAAGTAGACTATAGCAACCTCCTTTTTGATAAATTGTAAGACTCTAGTTTCTGGGATAAGAACTTACTATTTGATAAAAAATGCTGGGAAAAAGTTGAAAGTAGGTATGTCAGAAATGAAGCCTAGAGCAATATCTCATACCCTATATATACCAACACAAGGTTAACATGGGTACGTGCTTTAGACATAAAGGGTTATAACATAAGCAAATTAAAAGAGCAAGGGATAGTTTACCTGTCAGATCTATGAAGATAGAAAGAATTTATGACCAAAGAAAAGATAGAGAACATTATGAAATGCAAAATGGATCATTTTTTGATTATGTTAAATTGAAAAAAAATTTGCACAATGTTAATGCAACCAAGATTAGAAGGAAAGAAGAAAGCTGGGAAACATTTTTTACAGCCAATGTCTCTGATAAAGGCCTAATTTCTCAAATACAGAGAGAACTGAGTCAAACTTTTAAGAATATGCAATCCCCCAATTGATAAGTGCTCGAAATGTCTACAATCATATGAAAAATGCTCTAAATCACTATTGATTAGAGAAACACAAATTAAAACAAGTCTGAGGTACCACCTCACTGATGCTGAGTGAGGGGAGTAGAGCCAGAAGAAGTTTGTACACAATTACAGACACATTATATCTGTGATGGCTAACTTTGATAGACTGAACTCCTCTCAGCAATGTAAAGTTATAAGAACAGCAAAAGACTCATCATGGTGGATATCCACATTCAGAGACTGAATGCAGATTGAAGCAAACTAATTGCTCTCTCTTTTTTGTGTTTTATTTTGTCCCTTCTTTCTCATTGTTCACTCCATAGATTGTAATTCTTCTTTAAAACTTGACTAATGTTTAGTGTGAAGGTATTTGTACAACATATATCAGATTGAATGCCGCCATGGAGGGGAGGGGAGAGGAGAAGGAGCGGGAGAAAATTTGGAACTCAAGGGATTGTGGAACTGAATGTTGTAAGCTAAAAGTAAATATATAAATTTTTAAAAAATGAAGTGATGAACAGGAGGACTTCAGAACAACCTGGAGAGACATATATGAACTGATGTTAAATGAAGTAAGCAGAACCAGAAGACATTGTACACAGTAATAGTTACACTGTTCGATGATTGACTTTGACAGACTTATCTCTTCTCAGCAATGTAAGGCTCTAAAACGATTCCAAAGGACTCCTGATGGAAAATGCCATCCACATCCAGAGAAATAACTATAGGTTCTGAATGCAGAGTGAAGTGGAATATTATTTTTTCTTTTTCATGGTTCCTCCCATTTGGTCTAGTTCTTCTACACAACATGACTAATGTGAAAATATGTTTAACAGGAATACATACATACATATATATATATATATATATATATATATATATATATATATATGTAGAGCTTATATCAAATTGCATGCCATCTTCAGGAGGGGGGAGGGAAAGAAGAGGGAGAAATTTTAAAACTAATGAAAGTGAATATTGAAAACTAAAAATAAATTAATTAATTTAAAAAAAGATTGAACCTATTGACCTTTGTAGAACTTGATAAACAGCTCAGGTGGTAGACTCTTGAGTTTCCCCTCAAACTTTATTTGAAATAATTTGTATTATCACTTCTTTTAAAGAGAGATTTTAAATTCCTTAATCAATGGGTTGAAAAATTGATTTTTCATATAATCATATAATTAAATTTGATCGTGTCTTTCTTTATACTGAGATAAGATGTGAATCCCTCTTATTTGTGCCAGCATTCCTGTAGTAATTCAATAATTAATAGGATATACTTTTTGGGTACATCAAGAAAAAACATTTAAAGTTCACAAAAGTTATATATAAGGGTAAAGCCTAATGTAGGGAAAAGCAAATATGCTTTCTTTGTCTCATATGGATTTTTGGCTCTATATCTTATATCAGAGAAAAGAATTTATGAGTACAAACCCAAAATATTTTAGAGAGCATTTATTATTAGAGAAGATATTCTATCAATAGTTCTGCTATATGAGCAAGTTTTCAAGTGACTGTCACAGTTTGGGACAGAGCAATAAAATGATAAAATGCCAATATGCACATTTTGGATAAAGTTCTGGTGGCCCTCAATAAAATTTGTACGGGGATATGGAAAATGTTAATGATTTATTTTTCCTTTTTTGAAAGGTGGCGCTATTCATAATTTTGGTTATAGGTGAATAAAAAAGTTATATTTCATAATTAACTCAAATTTTACTGAGCACAGTGAAGTGTCTTTTTCTATAAGTTTTTTTTTTTAATTTAAGAGCAAAGAAAGACTGCTACCAGGGGACAAATTATTAACTCCGGATGAGATCGTAAAAAAGATAAATAGTATTTGGTGTGTCTTCTATTAGCAGTGTATTTACCTATAGTCATTATCATTAACAAAATTGTAAAAGGTCTGAATTGTCTTTTGAAAAGCTTTTTTTTTTTTTGGCTTATTTCCTCCACCTATTGAGGTAAAAGGAATCTTTTTTCAGATGAGCACCTCTGATTATAAAATGAGTAGAGTATATCAGACAGGCTAAGATCCATTAAAAAAAAAAAAACCTGTGAACTGGTAACCTTTAATATACCTAAGTTACTCTCAAATTGTCCATCCTATATGTCCTGAGACTTCATTTGAATCTACAAAATGCTCCAGTGATGACCTTTTCATGCAAGATAAGTTAAATGTGGTGACATTATCACATTGTGTGTTTTATTATTCCTATATTCATCACTTCAGTACTGAATGAAAAATGACGGCTATCTTTTTTCTTTAAACTCAATAAAATATTATTAAGTAAGCCCTGGCAGGCATTTATTAAAACTCTACAAGGCATAGTCCTAGTACAGCTAATGGTTTGGTTATTAGTTTCCTTAAATCTAACATCATATTTCAGTACTAACTGAATTTGCCAGTTCCATGGGCCTGCTTGCTTTTCAAAGGAAGAGGGAAAAAAGCCCTCACATCTCCCAGAAACAGAAGACAGATCTTTTAGATCTAAAGGATCATTTCTAATGCATGATTGGTTAGGTGTAGTCAGCTGTGAAACTCAATGAGCTGGGGCAGATCCAGGATCAGAGACTATTGTAGGTCATCCTTGGAGAATCATAGGGTAGTTTTTGAAAGGTCTTTGCAAATCTCAGTAGAATGGAATTGAACAAAAACTCTTGCTTCACTATTTTTGTTTGAAAAAGTTTTCCCTATTTCCTAGTTATCCTTAGAGACAAAAAAAAAATGCTATTTTTCCCTACACGGCCACATATAGCTCCATTCTTGCTTCCTGTAATTGACTATATTCATTCATTTTCAAAACTTAAAGCATCAATAAGTAAGAAGTGATGAGGGAACAGGAAAGAGGTCAAAAAGCAAGTGAGAGAGGAGTAAAAGAAAGAACCATGCTATTATGTTAATAAGGTTTTGTTTTTTTTTTTAGTTGAAGTGAAATCTGGAAAATTCAGATAAAGAAAGCAATACATTAGGTTTCAGAAAAACTCTGCACTAACAAACACTAAATATCACTATGAATTTTCTCAGGACATTATAAAACAACAAGAAATTATATTAGAATTTCTTGAGAAAAGTTGACCTAAAAGGAATTATTAAAAAAAAAAAAGTAAAGGAAGGAGATTTACCAGTCAAGATCTTAACGATCTGTTACAGGTTAAGAAATAGAAAGGTGAATCAGTGGAACAGAGTAGATATACAATTTAAAGTAGCAAATAAATATAGTAACCATATATTTGATAAGTATACAAACTTAAATGTTTGAGATAAGAATTCATTATTTGGTAACAATTTTTGGGAAAAGTAGAAAGCAGTCTAGCAGAAACTGGACATAAATCAATACCTTACACTATTTAGCAAGATAAGATCAAAATAGATCCATGACCTATATATATGAAGAAACAAAAAATTTGAATAACATTGAACATATAACCTATCAGACTTATGGATAGCAGAACAATTTATGAATAAAATAAAGCCAATCATATGTAGCTCTCCTGCTATGAAAAACTTTAAGGGTCTAATTGCATAGTGTAATGAACTCTCTATTATCAGCAATAAACTAAAGCATAACATTCAAGAAACTAAAGCATAACTTTCACAACAACATAGCATAATGTTATTACTAATATGGCCACATAGTCTTCAACAAAACATATCATTCATTCTATCTCAGTAATCTTCAAAGGATAGAAGAAAGTACAAACACCATCCACCCCTAGGTCACAGTAAGTTACAAATCTCATCAGCCAATACACAGTATCCAAAGTAAAGTCCTCTTTCATCTTGACTTCCAGACCCTAGGGCTCCTTCTCCATGGGTTGACCACTCCCAACTTTTGCCTGGATTCAGGCAAAAGGCAGCTCTCTTCTCCTGTTCCGTATGTCTGCTCATGGGGACTACTCAACACCAAGTTCTTCACAGTTTCTATTTCTAGGAAAACAAAGCTTAACAGGGTTAAAACAATATTTACACACATTACTAGTGCTATCATCTCAATTCACTTTCTGTCCGAGAAACTAATACAGAACATCAGACAGGACTTCGGTTTGAGAAAGTGACACAAGTCAACAGACAGAATGCCAACATCATAAACATTCTCTTTCTCAGTTCTCCCTGCTCCCACCTCTGCTCATGCTCTTATCTGCTCCTTCCTGTTCCTTCCTTTTTGCAAGCTCCTCCCATTGTGTGCTCCCATGTGATTACATTTGGCCTATTAAGGAGTAGGGGAGATCTTCAAGTTCCCTTAGGCCTTTTAATATCAATACAATGTATACTGTTTCCAATTAAAGCCTTGATACAATAAAAGGTACAAAGGTTCTTAATTAGCTAAAACTCAATCCAGAAAAAAAAAAAACAGCAAAAAATCCTGTTTTGCTTGCCATTAAAAAAAGAGATAGAGAGCATATGAGATGTAAAATGGATTATTTTGATTACATTAAATTTAAAAAAATTTGTATAAATAAAAGAAATGTTGCCAAGATTAGAAGGAAAACAGATAATTGGTAGGGGTGATTTTATAGACTCTCAGATAAAGATCTCATATCTCAAACATACAAAGAAGTTTGTCAAATCTATTAAGAATACAAGCCATTCCCCAATTGGTAAATGTTTGAAGGGAATGAACAGTTTTTCAATAGTGAAATCAAAACAATTTATAGTCATATGAAAAAAAATGCTCTACATTGTTATTGATTAGGGAAATTAAATTAAATTTGATAAATTATACAAACTAAAACAACCTTTATATATCATTTTACATATATCATGTTGACTAAAGCTGTTGAAGGGGAAAGTGACACATGTTTGAGGGGATGTAGAAAAATTGGGACACTAATTCACTGTGAACTGATACAGCTATTTTGAAGAAAAATCTGGAATTATGTCCAAAGAGTTAATAAACTGCTTATAACTTCTGACCCAGCAATACCACTACGAGGTATATTTCCCAAGATGATTACAGAAAAAGGAAAAGGACCTCCATGTTCTAAAATATTTATAGCAGCTCCCTTTGTAGTGGCAAAGAACCAGTAATTGCAGGGATGTCCATCAACTGGGGAATGGTTGAACAAGTTATGGTATATGCTTGTGATAGAATATACTGTGCTATGAGAAATCATGAACTTGATAATCTCAGAAAAACATGGATAGACTTTCATGAAATAATGAAGAGTGAAATGAGCAGAACCAAGAGAATATTGTATACAGTAAGAGCAATTACTATACAGTAACAGCAATATTATATTAAGAATGACTTTGAGCTCTTTTTCTGGCCGGAATCATGGCGGGCACAGAAGAAAAAAAGAAGCTACCATCTGTTCCAGAACCCCTTCTGAAAAAAAGAAAGGCTTTTACAATACTGAAGCTCAAACTTTTGAAGAAGAAAATGGCTATAAAAAAGCTCCATAATATACAGAGAAAAGTTATCTATGAAAAAGCTCAGGCCTACCATAAGGAGTACAGACAGATGTACAGAAGTGAAATCCAGCTGGCTATAAGGGCACGCAAAGCTGGCAACTACTACGTACCTGCTGAACCCAAGTTAGCTTTTGTGATCAGAATCAGGGGTATCAATGGTGTTAGCCCAAAGGTCTGAAAAGTATTGCAGGTTCTTCACCTTCGCCAAATCTTCGATGGCACTTTTATTAAACATAACAATGCCTCAATTAACATGCTGAGGATTGTGGAACCATACATTGCATGGAGTTATCCAAACCTGAAGTCTGTGAATGACTTGATTTACAAACGTGGTTATGGCAAGATCAAGAAACAGGGAATTGCCCTGACAGATAATGCCCTTATTGAAAAATCTCTTGGTAAATATGGAATTATCTGCATGGAGGATTTGATCCATGAGATCTACACTGTTGGCAAACACTTCAAAGCTGCCAACAACTTCCTGTGGCCCTTCAAATTATCTTCTCCATGACGGGGAATGAACAAAATGACTACACATTTTGTGGAAGGTGGAGGTGCTGGTAACAGGGAAGACCAGATCAACAGGCTTATTAGAAGAATGAACTAAAGGTCTCTACACCATGAATATTTTTCTAATGGTCTGTTAATAAAAATGTCTGTTACGGAAAAAAAAAAGAATGACTTTGAGTGACTGACTATCATAAATACCCAAAGTAACTAAAAAGAACATATGAAGGAAGACACTATGTACATCTAGAAAAAGAACTGATGGGGAATTAGGTGGCTGTAATGGTAATGTAATTTAAATTTGAAGACCCCTTTTTGTATTGGCAAGTAAGCAATAGCTAAGTAAAACTTAGAACCTTGTTTCAAGTTAAGCAAAGGCAGCAAGTACTTATCACTTAGTAATTTATCAAGCCTGTGTTGGGGAAAAAGAAGGCATGAACTTCTGTCTTCTGTTACTGACCTAACAGGAAGGGGTTGGCTGAAACAGGAAGATAATGCTGTGTGTATATAAGGAAAAGCCCCAGGAAGGGGCAGTCAGAATTTCTTGGGAACAGCATCTGTAGGCAGAACAGCTACAGAAGAGAAATGATAAATGAGAACTGAGTCAGAATTTCCTGAGAACTTGTGGTGGTGGAGCTTATTCTGAATAGTAGCCCAGGAGACTCCTCTCCCTGGTCCCCCATGCTGGATAAGGTGATACTGATTTTTTGAACATGCTGCAGAAGACTGAGGAAGCATGACCTGGATGCTAAGACTTTGTCTGTTTGTGGCTTGGTTAAGCCTTGAATTCTAGGGAACAGGAATTGTGAAGGATTTGAGATGGACTGGACCCTGTGAACTTCAGTGTGGAGCAGAACTTACGTGGAGAGCTGGACAAGGAACTGGGAGCTTTCTGCATTTGAATCCATGTGACTGTTTGGTGGATTCAGGTAGGAGTTGCCTGCCTGGAGTCAAGATGGAAAGACCTCTCCCTGGGTACTGAGTAGTAATAAAATTATAGTTTGCTAGTGACCTAGGGGTGGAGGGCTGTGTATTTTCTAATGATTGTGCTTAGTGATTAATGATACTTAGTAATTGATTGCTGAATAAGTGACTGATTGAGTTAATCAAGTGTGCCCCATGCATGGAAGACTTTGACTATTGTACTTTGAGAGGAATGTTCTTTGTTCAAAACTTTGTGACCACTATGGTGGAAACTATGTGGCCATTTTAATGATAAGCTGTTGTGAATACTATATTGTGATTTTCTGTGATAAGTTGTATTACTGTGAATGCTGTACCTTGAATTTATGTGAATGGTTTGCTTTGATTTGTTATGGAAAGAATAGAGTGCTCACTGTACTGTGTAATCAGAATCGTAAAAGTTGTTCACAATTCCATTCTTCTGGAAAGCTGCTTGTGCATGACATTACAGTGGCATAGTAGATAGACCACTGGCCTTGGAGTCAGGAGGACCTGAGTTCAAATCCAGCCTCACACATTTGACACTTAGTAGCTGTGTGACCCTGGGTAAGTCATAAAAGATCTGATGAATAGAAGTATGTATAGAATACTTTTACATATACACGTACATATATACCTATTTGTGTCTACTAAGGTGGGGTACTAGGAGAGAAGAAAACTTTATTATATGTTTAAAAGGAATAGCAATCTATATATCCCAGATTTGCAGTTTTGTGTAAAATCATCATTTTCCCCGTGCTATTACATCATATAAATGTTTTCTTTATTTCTTAAACAGAATGAAATAAAGTTGAAAAAAGAACATTAAAAAAAGAAAAGTTGGCCTAGTTCTAAAATTTGTAACTTAGTAAAGTTTTGATGAAATCAAAGGTTTTTACTAAATTAAAAAATGTTTTGTATTATACTATATGTTTATGTACTATATGTTTATTAATGTCTTGATTCCTATAGGACTAAAAAAATTACCTCTAAGGTTGAAGTCTACTAAACTGAACACTTATTTTTTACATTATCACTTAACTTTCTTTAAAACAACAGTGTCACAAAAATTCAATTGTTTCAATTTAACAAACATTTATTAAGTTCCTAGAGTGGTATAAATAATATACTCAGCTCCAGGAATACCAAGGTGTAATAGTAATGGAATTTAAAGATTCCCCTGTATTGGCTTGGTTTCAGGTTGAGTGTTAAAACACAGAGCTTGTGAATTCCACTTGTGGGATGGACTTATTGATGTAAAAAGAGAGGGCTGAACTTGGAAGAACTGGTGCCATGGATTTGGAGAGGCACAAGCAGAGGAAGAGAGGCAGAAGAACTTTTGGAAGCAGCATCATGGAGGCAGAGGGAGAGAGAGGATTGCTAAGTGCCAGTTCAAGCTGCCCAGGACTTTTAAGAGCTGCCACCTGGAGCTGCCAAGGACTGAGGAGACATAGCTGTGATGCTGCTATTTTGTCTCTCTGTTTTGATGTTGTTTTGCCAGATTCGTCTGCTGGTGAAGGACAGTGCTGTTGTTGCAGAGGTTCTGGAGCCTTGCTGTTGGTTCAGGGATCCTGAGATTGTTCTGCAGACAGAGAGTGAATTGCATCCACTAGTAAAGGACAGTGCTGTTGTTGCAGAGGTTCTGGAACCTTGCCGTTGTTTCAGAAGCCCTGAAGAAAGATTTTCTTGTTGTATGTTTACAGAAATCCTGGAAGAAGGTCTTGCTGTTGTTTTAAGGGGTCCTAGGACTGTTCTTCAGGCAGAGAATGAATTAATGAGGACACTGGCAGTGTATTTGGTGGCCTTGTTAAGCTTTGTCTCCCCAGGAACAGAGATTGCTGAGAACTTGCCTCAGGTCAAGATGAAGAAAAAACCTATCTTTGGGTATTAAATGCTGTGCTCAGGGGTAGATGGCTTTTGTGCTCTCTATGCTCCTTTTGAGAAGGTGCTTGGCATTAACTGATGATAATTGTAATTTAGTTGTGATCCAGGGGTGGGAAACTTTTGACTTTTTGTGCTCTGTGACTGACCAATGAATGTAAATTGTTTATGATTGGAAACTAATCTCCATTTGAGAAGAGGGGCTTTGTGATTGACTAAATGAATGTACTGCCCAGCAGTGGAGTAGCACTTGCAAATTATTGAATTACATTTGGTGAATGAGGTATTTTGATTTTCTCTGTTCTTCATTTGTCACTGAATAAAATGGAGGACTGCTATGCTGGTATTTTGAACCTTGGATGTTGCTTTTGCTTGGCATTACACAAGGAAAGAAAGAAAGGAGGAAAGAATGAAGAAATAAAAGCAGAAAGAGCAACTCTTTTATCTCAAAGAGTATACAGCCTTAGAGGGCACTGCATGCACACAAGGAAGTTGATACAATGGATATAGAAAGTAAGAAAGAGGAAGAGAGAGAGAGAGAGAGAGAGAGAGAGAGAGAGAGAGAGA
>NW_027187361.1:6863936-6892788 GCF_028583685.1 Petaurus breviceps papuanus
AGAGAGAGAGAGAGAGAGAGAGAGAGAGAGAGAGAGAGGCAGAGAAAGACAGAAAAAGAGACAGACACAGAGAGAAACAGAGAGAGAGAGACAGAGAGAGACAGATGCAGATCCAGAAACACAGAGACAGACATAGAGGAAGACAGAGACAGAGAGATAATAACACCGAAGGAGCTAATAACTGAGGAGAATAAGGAAACATCTCTTGAATTAATTGGTACTTGATCTGTGCTATTAAAGAAACCAGAACTTTTATTGGGCAGAAGAAAGTTATGCTTCCTGACATCGGGGAAACAGTTTAGTTTATTGTTCAGAATGTTAATAACGCCCAATAGAACTCCTGGAAGCCAAAAAAGAGTAACTTTTTAAAATCCTACAATTTTAAAAAAATTCTGTTACTCAAAGATCTGACCATTGACATTAGTAAGTAAAAGAAGTGAGAATCAACCAGTCAAAGATCAATGTTGGAGATCCATGGTGATAATCTGAGTTTGTACTTCAGGAAAGTTATATTTTCACTTTTTTTTTCTGTTGGTGAATTTAGTCTAAGGTTCTTGTGTGATTTGTGCACTAACATTCTTTTCCACTACAGAGCTTTTCTGCATATAGACCGAATACACTCAAAACAATTTCCCCTAGAGGCAATGCAATTTTGAAAACACAGAGCAATTGATTTGACATTGAAATATTGGAAAATTCCTATGTGAAATTCCCAAACTGGAATGCCAGAGACTTCTCAGAAAACGTCTTTTGACTTTTTGTGGGCATTACTACTAACATTGTTATTAAATATTGTGCTATTAAGGTTCATGCTAAAAAAAAGACATTATCCAGTGGTGACTAACTTTGCTTCAACGTAGTGTGTGGAATACAAATTTTGGGTCAATACTGGTTCTTTTCTTTTTCTTTCCACCAGCTCCAAGTTCTGCCAATCACACAGAGAGCTGACATTTTCATTTTCAGCTTTTTGGCCTACTTATTATATTGCTTCTCAACTTCTACTCTGAAAATTAGCATTCTTAAATCCTTGGTTACTAGGTTATGAGCTGTGTCATGGAATTAGCACTTGTAGCTCAGCATCCCAATTACCCCAATTTGTTCACTTCCCCGAATTAAGTTTAGCAACACTATAAAAATAACCTTACTCCATTTTTACTCACCTGAAGAAATATAGCTTCAACATAAACATATTATGCAGCTGTTAATGATACCTATCCTTCCTTGCCCCTAGAAATACTTGTAGAAGATTGACTACTTACGATATATGTAAGTGATCTGGAGAAGTTAATATACAAGTAGGTTTAGGTTTTAGGTGTGATATTTAATTTTATGTGGCTCATACCTTTGGCAAAAATCAAGATTGAATGCTGTGTTTGCAACTCTGGTCAGTGCTTTTTTGAAATGTGGGTTATTGGAATAGCAGGTCCATTCCTTTCCTTTTCACTTTTCTTGAAGCCCCTTGGTCCTTCACTTGCCTTGTTGCCACCTCTACACTTTAGTCAATGGATATAGACATTTTTATAAAATGGTTTGTACAGGAACAGCAACATATGAAAAACTCCTTAAAGATAAATTGGAAATTGGGTTTATGTTCTCAAAAACTTTGAAATGAGAGTTCTTGTTTGACTTCATTAGACATATATTACCTAGTAAGTGTCCATGAAAGATAGTTTTATTATTTATATTTATTTTTAAACTATGTCAAGGTAAATATAGCTATAAATTTAAATTTAAGACATTTATTTTGAAGTGGAAATAGGGATAGGTGAGAAATGATGATCCTAACTTGAGTGTTCTCAAGTTGCAGGCAGATGGCCTTATTTTTTTTTCTTACTTACGGATGTATGTGTGTTCTCCAGTGACACAAATCACTCATCCAGTGTGACTCTTGTCCAAGGAATGATGGAAAAAAGCATTTATTAATCACTTACAGTATGCAGAGAACTGTGCTAAAATTTTTGTAAATATCATCTCAGTTGATCGTCACAACTACTCTGGGAAGTAGATGTTATAATTACCCTTATTTCATAATTGAGTTAACCGAAAAAAAGATTAAATTACTTGTCCAAGTTCACATGGTTAATAAGCATCTGAGACCAAATTTGACCTTAACTCTTCTTGACTTTGGGGTCAGCACTCTATTCAGTATATCATATAGCTGCCTCTAGGGAGGGTATCCCCCCTATGTTGTTGGCTTTCACCAATTTTTTTTTCTTTCTTTTTTTTTTCTTTTTGGAGGGCAATTGGAGTTAAGTGACTTGCCCAAGGTCACATGGCTAGTTTTTGTTTTAAGTGTCTGAGGATGGATTTGAACTCAGGTCCTCCTGACTCCAGAGCCAGTGCTCTATTCACTGTGCCACCTAGCCACCCCAACACCAATATTTCCTTCATATCACAAGGATACCAGTGAATATATAGGTTATTCATGAGTTATTCCTCACTTTTTTTCAAATGCTTTATGAACTTCTGATTTATATCGTTCATTTCCTCCAGATTTTGAGTTACAAATTTTCTCCCCATTTTCCCCTACCCACTGCCCCAAAATAGCAGTCCCACAGGATATCCCCTCCTCCAATCTGCTCTCTCCCATGTTTTCTCCAATACCCCTTTTGACTTTTCCATTGGATCTCTATGCCCCAGTGCCTGTATATCTTATTTCCCAATTACATGTAAAATAGTATTAATAATAGTATATATATATATATATATATATATATATATATATTTAAATGTTTGATTTTAAAACTTTGAATTCCAGATTCATTGCCTTCCTCCCTTGTCACCCACCCTTACTGGGAAGATAAGCAGTTCAGTATAGGTTGTACATGTGTGGCTAATGCAAAACAATAATATAGTAGAAATATCATAAAAGACTGACTACATTATCCTTCCTCCTATCCCACCTCCCACTTGTTCTATTCTCTACTTTGATCCCGTACCTTTTCAAAAGTGGGTGCTCCGGGGTGGCCATGTACCACAGCGAATAAGAGCACTGGCCCCAGAGTCAGGATGACCTGGGATCAAATAAGGGCTCTGGTACTTAGTACCACACCCAGAAATAACTGGCAATATAACCTCGAGCAAGTTACTTAACCCAAATTGCTAAAAAAATAAAAAAAAGTGAGTGCTTCCAAATTCCCTCCCCCCCAGCCTGCCCTCCCTTCCATCATCCCCCCTCTCAACTCCTTCCCCCTCCCTACTCTCCTGGAGGGTGAGATAGCCTATTTAGCGAGTATGTCATTCTCTCCTCAAGCCAAATTAAACAGGAATAAGGTTAACCCATTCCCTTTTGCCTTCCTATTCTTCCCCTCCATTGTAACTATTTTCCCTTGTCTTTTCTGTATGAGATAGTTTACCCCATTCTGTTTCTCCCCATCTCCTCTCATTATATTCCTCTCTCACCTCTTGATTTCACCTTTTAAATATCATCCCTTGCTGTTGTCCTTCACATCTATGTGTTGATAAATCTGGAAACGGCCACAGATGCTGCTGACCTGGAGTCCCTCTGTCTGTGGCTGATCAGGCCCACCCTGGGGCTAAAGCTTTGCTGTGGGGCTGGGCTTGGCTCCCAGAGCACTGCCCTGGATTCCTGCTGGCCTGCCGGGCTGTCCTCAGCAGGAGGTTAGCTTCTCTGTGTCATTTTGTGGGTTCTGCAGCTCCAAAATTTGTTTAGAGTCCCCTTTTTACATGGATTGGGGGAGGGTGGAAGCCGGACCCGCTGGAAGGTCGTGCTTCTACTCCGCCATCTTGGTTCTGCCCCCAGTTATTCCTCACTCTTGCTGTATCCCACTCATCATCTCTTTTGATAAGATGTTTCTTTGATAATATCATTTATATCTGATGTTTTTCATTGTTTCTTATCTGTTATATGTGGCAACTTGCTCAAAACCACCATGTGTCTCCCTTCCTTAACATCTAAATCTTTGAAGATTTTAGTGTTCTATGACTAGTAATCATACAAAGAAAGCACAACAGTAACAGCAACTTGACAAGTATTGGATATAATTCAAATGAGAAGTGTGGGGTAACTAAAATAGCTTTGTAATTTCTCAAATTCAATCTAACCTGATAAGTTATACCTCTGTTATTTTAAGCCTGATATTTTGTTCCCTTTTAGTTTTGGTATATACACATTATCTCTCTCTGTCTCTCTCTCTCTCTGTCTCTCTCTCTCTCTCTCTGTCTCTCTCTCAATCTATCTATCTACCCACTCCTCCCATGACCCCTTCCTACATATATAATATTAATAAATTCTATAGGTGGCAATAGGAAGCACCCTAGCATACCCAGGATGACTGCTAGCTCAGGTTCTTTGATTTGCTTTTCTAAAATAAAACAACTCAAAAGTAGTTAGCAATCTTACTTTAATCAAACATATATCATTCAATTAGTTCAGGGGAAAAAGTCAGCATCCTGAATTTCAGAAAATACAAACAGAAATTATAAGCAGACAAAAATTACAGACAGAGAAAATAGCACAACACAACAGACCAACAGGCTTCCAACTGTCTGACCATTACATCCATACATAGTTACCAGAGAGAAGCACCAACATGTGGATTTTGAAAGCCTGGAGGCTTAATGGCTACCCAGAGCCTTATCAGGTCAAATCTCACAATTCTTCCCATAACTGATCCCCAAAGGAAAATGCTAACCTTAGAGTATATATGGACTTCTTTGGGCTCAGAGAGCACCCAAACTCCCATGACCCACTACCTAATATCAAAAAGGTATCAAAAGAGGTGGGCCTTCCTGAAAAACAAGCCTCCATAATTCAAGCTTCTCTTGTGAAGGATTTGAGGCCTATTAATGGATGGGGAAGGTCTTCCACTCCCATTTACAATATATAGGCATAACCTAGACAAAAAATATCCCCTAACAATTTGGTTTTCCTTGAGTGATGGTTAGGCTTAACTTGTTTGAGTGATAATAGATTAGAAGACCTGCTGGATCTTGAAATTGTACACATACACACACATAATATATGTATATACATAAATAAATAGATGAATATATGTATATATATAAATAAATATATGTATATATATGTATATATACACATATATATCATTCATGATAGAAAACCTTTCTAGGTCTAACTTTTCTCATCTATAAAATTGTCTAGTTGGACTTCAGAGGCCAGGTCATCCAAATCTTTCCTTTTACAGATGAAGTAAATGAGGCCCAGGTTGACTGTTTTTTTTTTTTTTAATAACTAATTAATTAATTTTTAGTTTTCAACATTCACTTCCATAATATATTGATTCTAATTTTCTTCCCCTCCTCTTTCCCCCTCCCCAAGAGGACATGCAATCTAATATAGGCTATACATAGATATTCATATTAAACATATTTTCACATTAGTCATGTTATAAAGAATTATAAAGAATGGGTGAAACCATGAGAAAGAAGAAACAACATAAAGAAAAAAAAGGAGATCAAATAATATGCTTCAATCTGAATTCAGATTCCATAGTTCTTTTTCTACATGTGGATAGCATTTTCTAACATGATTCTTAGAATTGTCTTTGATCATTGAATTGCTGAGAAAAGCTAAGTCTATCAAAGTTGGTCATCACACAATGTGACTGTTACTGTATCTGATGTTCTCCTGGTTCTGTTCTCTTCACTTAGCATCACTTCACACAAGTCTTTCCAGGTTTTTCTGAAGTCCACTCGCTCATCGTTTCTGATAGAAAAGTACTATTCCATCACATCCATGTACACCACTTTGTTCATCCATTCCCCAATTGATGGACTCCCCCCAATTTCCAATTCTTGACCATCACAAAAAGAACTGCCATAAATATTTTTGTACATATGTGTCCTTTTCCCATTTTTATGAACTCTTTGGGATAAAGAGCTAGTAGATGTATTGCTGCATCAAAAGGTACGCACATTTTGGTCGTCCTTTGTGCATAGTTCCAAATTGCTCTCCAGAAGGTTTGAATCAGTTCACAACTCCACCAACTATACATTAATGTTCCAATTTTCCCACATCTTATCCAAAATTTTCATTTTCCTGTTTTGTCACGTTAATCAATCTGATAGATGTGATGTGGTTCCTCAGAGTTGTTGTAGTTTGCATTTCTTTAATAAATAGTGATTTGAAGCGTGATTTCATATGATTGTAGATAACTTTAATTGCTCCCTCTTAAAATCTCTTGTTCTTATCCTTTGACCATTTTCCAATTGGGGAATGACTTGTATTCTCATAATTTTGACTCACTTCCCTATATATTTTAGAAATAAGCTTTTATTGGAAACACTGGTTGTAAAAAAATGTTTCCCAATTTTCTGCTTCTCTTCTAATCTTGATTGCATTGGCTTTGTTTGTGGAAAAAAAAAACTTTTCAATTTAATGTAATCAGAATTATCCATTTTGCATTTTAGAATTTTCTCTGCCATACTATTTTCTAATTTTCCTGGCAGTTTTTGTCAAATAGTGAGTACTTATCCCAGAAGTTGGAGTCTTTGAGTTTATGGAATGGTAGATTACATTCACTGCTTGGTCTTCTGTACCTAACCTATTCCACTGGTCTACCACTCTTTTTCTTAGCCAGTACCAAATAGTTTTGATGATTACTCCTTTATAGTATAGTTTTAGATAAAGTCTGGTGAGGCCACCTTCCTTTGCATTTCTTTTCATTAATTCATTTGATATTTTAGACCGCATGAATTTTGTTATTATTATTTTAGCTCTATAAAACATTTTTGGTAGTTTGATTGGTATGGCACTTAATAAGTAAATTCATTTAGGTAGAATTTTCATTTTTATTGCCTTAGTTTCGTGTACCCTTGAGCAACTGACATTTTTCAAATTGTCTGGATTTGACTTCATTTGCATGAAAAGGGTTTTTAATGACTTCATATAGTTTGGATCTATCATGACAGGTAGACCCTAAAATATTTTTTAACATCTACAGAAATTTTAAGCATAATTTATCTTTCTATCTCTTGCTGTTGGGCTTTGTTAGTAATATATAGAAATGCAGACTTATGTGGGTTTATTTTATATCCTACAGCTAGGCTAAAATTGTTTAATATTTCAAGTAGTTTTTCACTTGATTCTCTACCATTCTCTAAGTATACCATCACATCATCTGCAAAGAGTGGCGGATTTTTTTCTTCTTTTACTATTCTAATTTCTTCAATTCTTTTTCTGCTCTTATTGTTAAAGTTAAAGTGTTTATTACCATATCGAATAACAGTGGTGAGAGTGAACAGCCTTATTTCACTGTAGATCTCATTGAAAATGCTTCTAGCTTCTCCTCATTATGTAAAATGCTTGCTGAATGGTTTTAGGTAGCTGCTACTTATCATTTTAGGGAAAGCTCCATTTATTCTTATGCTCTCTAGTGTAAGTAGGAATGGGTGTTGTATTTTGTCAAAGGCTTTTTCTGCATCTATTGAGATAATCATGATTTCTGTTAGTTTTGTTACTGATATAGTCAATTATGCTGTTTTCTGAATATTGAAACATCCCTAAATTCCTGGTTGTAATGATGAATGTATTTTGAATTTGAAGATCCCTTTTTGTTGGCAAAGGTAGCAGTTACTTAGCACTTAGTAACTGATCAAGCCTCTGTTGGGGAAACAGAAGGTATGAACTCCTGTATCCTGTTGCTGATATAACAGGAAGAGGTTGGCTGAAACAGGAAGTAGCTGTGTAGATAAAAAAAAAAGCATCAGAGAGACACAGTCAGAATTTCTTGGGACCAGCACCTGGTGGCAGAGCAGCTAAGAAGAGAGAATCGAGAACTGAACCAGAATTTTCTTGAGAACTTCGGGTGGTGGAGCTTCTTCTGAACAGGAGCCCAGGAGCCAGTAGCCAGGAGCCCAGGAGCCCAGGAACCCAGGTGACAGAGGAGGCCAGGAGCCCAGAAGAAGACTGAGAAAGCATCACTGGGATGCTAAGACTTTGTCTGTCTGTGTCTTGGTTGAGCCTTGAATTCCTGGAAGCAGAAATTATGAAGGCTCTGAGATGGATTGAACTCTGTGAAGTTCATTGTGGAGCAGGACCTACCCAGAGAGCTGTACAAGGAACTGGGAGCTGTCTGCCATTGAACCCAGGTGACAGTCTGATGAATCCAGGTAGAATCTGGGACCATGGAAGGGGATCCAGGGAATCTGAGAACCAGACCCAAGTCAAGTTGAAAAGACCTCTCCCTGGGTACTGAGTAATGATGAAATTGTAGTTTATTAGTGACCTAGGGGTGGAGGGTTGTGTATGATACTTAGTAATTGATTGCTGAATAAGCAACTCATTGAGTTAATCAAGTGTGCCGCATGAGTGGAAGACTTTGACTATTGTACTTAGAGATGATTGTTCTTTGTTCTAAATATTGTGACCACTTTAGTGAAAACAATGTGACCATTTTAATGATAAGCTGTCATGAATACTATATTGTGATTTTCTGTGATAAGTTGTGATATTGTGAATACTGTACCTCAATTTTCTGTGAATGTTTTTTCTTTGATTTGTTATGGAATAAATAGAGTATTCACTATACTGTGTAACCAGAACCATAAAAGTAGTTCACAGCAGCCTTTTCCTAGAAAGCTTCTGTGCATGGCATTACACTGGTATAAATCCCACCTGGTCATATAGTATTATCCAAGTGATAAATTGCTGTAGTCTCTTTTCTAATATTTTACTTAATTTTTGGCATCTATGTTTATTAGGGAAATTGTTCTATAATTTTTTTCTCAGTTTTGCCTCTTCCCATTTTAGGTCTAAGCATCATATTCATATCATTAAAAAGAATTTGGTAGGACTCCTTCTTTGTCTATTTTCCCAAAGAGTTTATATAGTATTGGAGTTAATTGTTCTTTACATATTTGGTAGAATTCAGCTGTAAATCTAGTTGGTAGTGGAAAATTTCTCTTAGGATGTTCATTGAAGGCTCCTTCAATTTTTTTTCTTAGATGGGGTTATGTACGTATTTTATTTCTTCTTCTGTTAATCTGGGCAATTTATATATTTATAAATATCAATTTCAATACGATTGTCATTTATTGGCACACAATTGGGCATTGTTGTAATTCTCTTGGATGAAGTTGTTTACCCAATTCATTCTTTTGCATTAGATTCTTTAGTTTCCAATTAATTTTGAATTTATCTTTTCATGGCCTTTTATTACATGTAATTTTAATCATTTAATTTATTTCATGTAATTTTAATTCTATCATAATCTGAAATTAATGCATTTAATATTTCCTCCTTTCTGCATTGGATTGTGAGGTTTTTATGTCCTAATACATGATGCATTTTTGTGTAGGTTCCACATAATGCTGAGAAAAAGGTATATTCCTTTCTGTCCCCCTTCAAATTTATCCAGAGGTCTACCATATTTAACTTTTCTAAGATTGGATTCACCACCTTAACTTCTTACTTACTTATTTTGTGATTGAATTTATCTTGTTCCGAGGGGAAGGTTGATGTCCTTTCCTAGTATAATTTTCTGTCTATTTCTTCCTGTAACTCACTTAACTTCTTGTAAACAACATATCATGAAATTATAGTTTTTTATCCACTCTGCTATCAACTTCCTTTTTATGGGAGAGTTCATCCCATTCACATTCACACTCACATTTATGATTACTAGCTGTGTCTTTCTTTCCATCGTATTCCCTTTCCCCTCCTCCATTTGTGTTTTTTATCTCCTTTTTTCATTTTCCTCCTCATTTGTGTTTTGTTTTTGACCACTACATCCCTCAATCTGTCCTTCCTTCTACCCAATCCCTCCTTTTTCTCCCTTACTTTCCCTCTGACTTTCTGTAGATAAGATAGATTTCTCTACCTAATTGAGTGTGTATGATATTCCCACTTTAAGCCAAATCCAATGAGAGTAATGTTCAGACAATACTTGCCTCCCTACATTCTCTCCCTCTGCTGTAATTGATCTTTGGGCCATTTCATGTGATATAATTTACCCTTTTCTGCCTCCTACTTTTCTCTTCTCCCAATTTTTTCACCTCTTAATTAATTTTTTTAATCATTGCATCAAAGTCAACTTACATCCATACCCTCTGTCTATGTATACTCCTGCCAGATATTAAAATATACAACTCTCAAGAGTTATAAATATCATCTTCCTATGTAGGGATATAAATGGTTTAAATCTTATTGACTGACATGATGTTTTTTTCCATTTCCTGTTTACCTTTTTATGCTTCTCTTGAGACTCCCATCTGAAGAATACATTTTTTATTTAACTCTGGATTTTTGATCATGAAAATTTAGAAGCACTCTATATCATTAAATATCAATTTCTTCTCCTGAAAAATTATCCTCAGTTTTGCTGGATAGTTGATCCTTGGTTGTAATCCATGCTCCTTTGCCTTACTTAGTATCATATTCCAAGGTCTCTGACATTTTAGTGTAGAAGCTACAACATCCTGTGTAATCCTTACCATTTTTTCCATGATATTTAAATTATTTATTTCTGTCTGCTTACAGTATTTTCTCCTTCAATTCATAATACTGGAATTTGTTTACAATATGCCTTGGTGTTTTAATTTTGGGATCTCTTTCAGGAGGTGATCAGTGAATTCATTCAATGACTGTTTTATCCTTTAGTTCTAGGACTTCAGGGCAGCTTTCTTACTAATTAATAAAATATTTAATTAATAACAATTAACAATTTATTATTAAGTACTAATATAATTACTAAATTATCTCTCCTGGATCTCTTTTCCAGGTGAGTTTTGTTTCCAATGAAGTATTTTACATGTTCTTCTTTTTTTCATTCTTTTGATTTTGTGAGTGATTCTTTTTTTTTTTTTAAAGCAATCGGGGTTAAGTAACTTGCTCAAGGTTACATGGCCAGGTGTTTCTGTATGGGTGCTAAGTGTCTGAGCCCAGGATTCGATCCCCAGGTCACCCCGACACTGGAGCTGGTACTTTTACTTACTCGCTGTGCTACCTGGCTGCCCCTTTGTGACTGATTCTTGATTCTCATAGAGTCATTAGCTTCTACTTGCTCAATCCTAATTTTTTAATGAATTGTTATCTTCAGTTAGGTATTATACTTCCTTTTCCATTTGACCAATTTAACTTTTTAAGTAGTTGTTTTCTTCAATGGACTTTTTTTCTTCCAATTTAGCCAATTGAATTTTTGAAGGAATTTCTATAGTTAATTTTTGTCTTTCCTTTTCAGTTGTCTTCCTTTTGCATACTTCTCATTTCCATTGTGAATTTTTCTTCTACCTCTCTTATCTGACTTTTAAAATCCTTCTTGAACTCTTCCAAGAATGCTTTTTGAGCTTGAGACCAATTCATATTGTATTTTGAGGTTTCAGATGTAAGCATATTGATAATGTTGTCTTCTTCTAAATTTATGTTTTGATCTTCCCTGTCCCCATAATAAGAATCTATGGTCATTGTTTGTTTCTGCTTTTTGTTCAAGACATTTGACTAATTCCTGACTTTTAAAGTTGAGCTCTCCTGCTGAAGCACAGGTGGAACTGTCCCAAGCTTCTTCTGCTGGGGATCAGGGACCTGATCACTGACTTTGTGTGCTGGAGTCTCAGGCGCTGGCAGCTGGAATCTATAGGGTTTGGCAGTTGACATGGTGATGAGCTGGGGTCCTAGTGGTGGTATCTAGTTCTGAGTTCAAATCCTCTCATATTCTCAGTTTAAATTGTACACAATAGCTTTATGATGCTTACCTCTCTCAGCTTCAATTTTCTCCTATATAAAATAAGAAGGTAGGACTTCTTGATCTCTAAATAATTTCCAGCTTTAAAATGATGATCCCATGATGTCTAATAACCTTGAACTCTGCTCTAGATCTCCTCTATGACAGTGGCAAAAAACTTTAAAAAATGTATGTAGCCAGTTTTATGTCTTGACTGATATTAATGATCAAATATGAGTGTCTCCATTCTAATATTATTCAAAAAATCTTGAATAATTTTGATGTATACTTGACAGACACTTTGTTAAATAAAGCATTTAAGATAATGTTTACTCTGTTGAATAAAAATGCATTTTAAAATAATTAAGAAACAATAAGTACAGCAAGATTTTGCACTTTTTCACTCTTTCAGTTAGTTTCATGATAGTAAAGATAGTCTGTTTTGAAATATCATTTACAAAATACTGTCCTTTTCTCTAAAAATGCTCTTATCAAAACTATTCTACATGTGCAATGCACTGTGGAGACTGAAAATACACTTATAAAATTCAGTTTCGATTTTAAATAAACCTTAATCTGATAAGATTTTTAATCTCCCCCTCCTCCATTATTTCACCTAAATCCTTCTGCATATTTGAATTATTACAGTGTTACTACCAGGTCTTTTATTCTGATTTCAACCAGTGTACAAAGACCTTCTCTAGTAGGGAGCATATGTTTCATAAGTTTAGTGAGAGTTGGTTTGTCAGACTTTGCTTATCCCCTCATCTTGGACATTTAGAAGGAGAAAATGAGGACTATGAACATTCAAAGTCAAAGATCAGTCCCCAGGAGAAGAAAGATATTAGGTGAGGAATGGACCTAAGAAGATAATAGGGGAGTTGTAAGAACCAAAACACAGATAATATTTCTGTGACCATGTGGATGGATAAAATAAATGGGAATAAGAAAGAAGTTACATTGAGGTCCTTTTGAAAACACTGAGATTCATAAGAGGCATATTGGCCTTTTTTGTTTTTTAGCAGAGGATTTCCATGGTCTAAGTCTTTTTTGTAGGTGTGGTGGTGGTGGAAGGAATTGTCAGGAATGGAGATACCTTTCAAGGAAAGGAAGCATTCCTAATCCCAGGTTCCCACACTTATAAATCATTGTCCTAAATTATGACAATCAGAACAAGTGTTGAAGGGATTCATGTCTAGGTAGACCAGGAATCTTCAAACTCATCACAATTAGATGAAAAACACCCAGACACCCAGGGAAGTTGAGGAACTTGCCCAGAATAATCTTTCTTTTTTTGAGGTAAAAGAAAGAACTGAACTTGGATGATGGTGACATCTGAAGTAGGATAGACCTAAGTAGAATGTTCTAAGCAACCAGGGTGCTGGACTTCTAGAGGAAATAATATGTCAAGAAATAGGAAAAGTGGAAAGAAGCACAATGTTTGGCAGGAGAGTCTGAGAAAGGAACTTCCTTTCCTCTCTGGATGGCTCTTCCCTAACTTCTGTACATTCAAAAAGTAAGCACGAGTGATATTTAACTCCTTTCTTTCTGGCCATTTCTTGCCTTGATCTTCCTAGAATGTCTGGGTGATTTGTGGGAAAGAGCATCAGTCAAACAATATATTTGCATTATTGTGGTTATTTGTAGGGCAACCTGAAGGATGTAGCATAGTGGGAGGTTGAGAAGTATCTGTGCATAGAAAACAGAAAATATTTCTCTACACATGAAAGAGTATTTTATGTTATGTATTGCTCTACACGTGTAATAAACATGATGATGATAGTGGTGAGGCACAAAGAGAGAGATTGATGGGACAAACTAGAGAAACAAAGACAGACACAAAGACAGGAAAAGACAGACACAAAGACAGGAAAAGACAGAGATGGGAGATGGAGAGACATATTTAGAGGAAGAGAGACAAAGACATAGAGAGAGGCAGAGAAAAACACACACACAGAAAAAGACAGAGAGACAGAGAGAGGAAAAGAGGGAGAAAGGGAAAGGGAGAGGGTGGGAAGATGAATAGATATATGCTATCTACAAGATAGAATATTTGGATTAAAAGTGAAAATTTCGTTTGGTAAAATGAATGTGAATAATGCCAAACATCTGGCTCATTAAAAAAAACCTGCTTCCCTATGAGATCTTTTCTTAGTCCTTTTTGTGACTATCCTACAAATTATTTTTATATTTCCTCTTGGCTTTGACTGTCTCTCAGCAATTGTCTGGGAATGCCATAAAGAAATAATTCCCACTCATAGAATGATAGTATTTAGAGCATTAAGAGACATTAGAAATCATCTAGTACAATATCCTAATTCCAAACATCAAGTAAACTGAGATTTAGGGGTGTGAAATGACTTGGCAATGGCACAAAACTGATAGAACCAGGATTTGAACCCTTTGGTTCTGACACCGAGGCAAATGCTCATTATATTGTATTTGACCTTCCTTAACTTAATGATGACTGCAACCAAAGAGTAGTCAGGGTAGAAAGATATCAGAAGTAGTCTTCTTTAGCCATTTCCCCCAAAATTGTTTTCTGATATAGAGACAGGATTGTCATTTTTACTTGGTTGATCTGTTAGTATTCTGATTGTGTTAAGCAGCTTTGGTGCCTTCCTTTGCTGAAATAAGGAACAGATATAGAATCCCAGTGTAAATCTTCCTATTTATAAATAAAGCCTTCACTGACTCTTTCAATACATGGACTGACAGCCTGAGATCCAGAATTTTAACACAAAGACATTGTTGTATTGACATGAAAATATTTATGATTTCTGAAGAGAGTAAATCATACTCTAAAATAATTATTTGGAAATTGACTCTCAAAGTTCACATGACTACTCAACTACCCTATTGATAACAATAGATCATATTTACATATCATACTTTCCTTGCATTAGTTCTTCAATTGTACTTTTTTGTTATTGATGTTACAGAGATGTTAATTCTTCTAGTTGACTTCTAAGATTCTTCCTGTCACTAACTATTTTGGCATTGCATGAAGTAGTGCAAGTATGAAGCCCTTCTCTACACCTTCCCCACAGCTCCACTTTCTGACGAGTGTAAGGTTTACTCATTTCTTCTCACCTCCCTTCCTCACCCCCTCCATTGGGAAACTTTTTTCTTGCCTTTTTTATGTGAGATAATTTATCCTATTGTTTCTCTCCCTTTCCCCTTTTCCAAATATGTTCCTCTCTCACCCCTTAATTTCATTCATTAGATATGATCCTTTCATATTCAACTTACCCTGTGACATCTATCTATCTATCTATCTATCTATCTATCTATCTATCTATCTATCTATCTATCTTATCCATCCATCTATTTCCTCCAACTACTCCAATACTGAGAAAGTTCTCATTAGTTATAATTACGATGTTTCCATGTAGGAATATAAACAATTCAACTTTAATAAGTCCTTTAGGATTTATCTTTCCTGTTTACCTTTTCATGTTTCTCTTCAGTCTTGTATTTGAAAGTCTAATTTTCTATTCAGCTCTGTTTTGTTTCATCAAGAATGCTTGAAAATCCACCATTTCATTGAATATCCATTATTTCCCCTAAAATATTTTGCTCAGTCTTGCTAGGCAGATGGTTCTTTGTTTCAATCCTAACTCCTCTGACCTCTGTAATATCATATTCTAGGCCCTCTGATCCCTTTATGTAGAAGCTGCTAGGTCATGTGTTATCATGATTGAATTTCAACTATACTGAAATTGTTTCTTTTTGGCTCCTTGCAATATTAACTCCTTGACCTGGGAACTCTGGAATTTGTCTACAACATTTCTAGGAATTTTCTGTTGGGGATCTCTTTCAAGAGGCAACTGGAAAATTCTTTCAATTTCTATTTTATATTCTGGTTCTAGAATAACAGGGAAGTTTTCCTTGATAATTTCTTGAAAGATGATATCTAGGCTCTTTTTTTGATCATGGCTTTCAGGTAGTCCATTAATTTTTAAATTATCACTCCTGGATATATTTTCCAAGTCAAAGGTTCTTCTAATAAGATATTACATGTTTTCTATTTTTTTCATTCTTTTGGCTCTATTTTATAATTTCTTGATTTCTCATAAAGTCATTAGCTTCCATTTGCTACATTCTAATTATTGAGTAATTATTTTCTTTATTGAGCTTTTAGACTTCCTTTTCCATTTGGATAATTCGGTTCTTTAAGTCATTCTTCTCCTCATTGGGTTTTTGGACCTCTTTTGCCATTTGGTTTAGTCCATTTTTAAGGTGTTTTTCTTCAGTATTTTTTAGTTTTCCTTTAGCAAGCTGTTGACTCATTTTTCATGATTTTCTTGCATCACTATCATTTATCTTCCCAATTTTTCCTTTGGTTTTCTTCCTTCATTTTCAAAATCCTTTTTGAGCTCTTCCATGGCTTACAGCCAATTCCTATTTTTTTCTTGGACACTTTTGACTTTGTTGTTTTCTTCTGGTTGTATTTTTTGATCTTCTTTGTCACCAAAGCAAGATTCTATAATGTGGCTTTTTTCAAATGTTGTTTGTGCTTCTTCCAAACCAAATACTTGATTTTCTAATTCTTTCTCAAGGTAGGACTCTGGATCCAGTGGGGATGGGGGTGGTGGTGAGTATACTCTCTCAGGCTTTCAGGGGGTTTGTATCATCCACCTGATTCCCCAACATCTGTGAAACCAGAGCTCTGGCCACCACTGCCTGCTGCCTCCTCCAAGGACAGGGACTTGACCAAGTTCTCGTTTACCCAACTCCCACAGAGCTCTCCTCACCGACCTTCCATGATATCCTCTGTGTTTAGGGGGTTAACAAATCTGGAAACTGCCATCACTACCAATGATTCCTTTTCTAGCCCTGTTTGCATGGGGCATGTTCCATACCTGACTGTGCTGTGCTCCCAGACTGGTCTTATAGACCCTTCCTGTCAAACTTCCAGACTTTCTTGGGTTGTAGATGTGTTTCACTCTGTCATTTTGTGGGTTCTGCATCTCTAGAATTTGTTGAGAGTCATGTTTTTACAGGTATTTGGAGGGGTTTGTGGGCAATCTCCAGCAAGTCCCTGCTTTTACTCTGCCATCTTGGCTCCACCACCTCCCCCAGTGTATTATAATATAAAGATGATTACAGTTGCACTCCTAAGTTTACTTGACATAGGTATATACCTGGGACCATATCATCATTTTGGACACACACAGGTTTTCACCCAGGACTATATTCATTCTATAAATCACATAGTTACTTATTATCCTATTAAAATGTAGCTGATGAAAGATTAGCAAGGCAACACAGAGCAAAGCACTTAAGGCACTTCTAAAAATGGATTTTACTTGTCACATTAATTTTGCTTGTTCTATTGTGTTTATTTAAACCTTTGTAATACAATTTTTAGAAAACTATGCAATAGACTGGACTTTAGTGTGCAACGTACTTTAAATTTTATACTATGCTTGCCAGAGGAAGAGAGAAATTAGAATAATGGCTTGTAATGAATATTTCTCCAAATACCTTATTTAAAAAAATATTGTCATGGATATGTTCATGGACTGGCGGGGGATAGGCCTTCAGATATCTCAGAAAGCAATCACATCTTAGAAATTATTATAGCTTGGTATAAAATATAAAATAAATTGAAGATAATGTGAAAAAAAGAATATGTTACATTATTAAGGAAGTCAGACAATTTCATGAGTTCTGACCCAGGAAATATTATTCTATTCCATGACCACTAATTGGACCCATAACTTTGACCAGCTATGCTGTTAATGCTTGAAAATTAGTACAAATACTTCACCACTGCTGGAAAACAAGCAAACAACATCATCCCAAATCCCATTCTTTACCATCATTTGATGAAAAGGATCATCTTCAAATAATAAAAACAACTGTATTATTATTTTTACGAAAACTTGAAAATTTCTCCAGGAAAGAAAAAAACAAACAAACAGATTTTAAGAAATGTGCTTCTATTTTACCTTGACAATTGCTTGGGCAGGTCTTAATTTTTTCCCCTCCAGGTATACAATGAAGCAACACACATCCCATTTGACATAATAGATGTAGTACACTAAATTATTGATACAATTAGTTCCATTACTTAAACATAATAGCCCAAAGGCATTGTAAAGGCAATGTGAATAAGATTTCACACACCAGCCATGCTGTGCTTCAAATTAACTACCTTTTCTAAAATGAGAAGACACAAGACCCACTCCTGCCACTGAGGACATCTCCTAGCTACCCAGTTTCATTAACTTTTGATATTGGCACCACTCCTGTTTCACCCATGCCTTTAAAAAATGGCCCTGTTACCATCACTTTCAAGGTTACACTAATTAACTATCTATTTCAAATAAAAAAACATACTCAGCATTGGTGAGTTATTAAGGAACTCTGCGTCGGTGCCCAGTGCCTTGAAAATAAGGAAAAATAACAATTCAGAGTCTAAATTCCACATATAGCAGTTCTCTAATCTTTTCTCATTGCTCTTAGGGATATGTTTTGTAGTCTTACTGAGATGCCTGAAGCAATGTTTCCAGCAATCCCTTGTTGTAGGCAGTGTGGGCTGTTCTCAAAAGCCAAGCTACTTAACAAAGTGATCTTTTATCAAAGCTTTAAGTCCTTAATAAATGAAGAGTGTTTATCCACAGAAGAGCTTCAAAGGCTGTTTTGATGAAGATGAGCTTTCTTTCTCTGTTGCAGCTGCCCTTCATTGTGCCGGGGATCTGGCAACCCAGGTTGGGCATGTGGCCAGGGAAGAATAAGGAAGAGGAGGAGAAGACAGTGGTGATGGGCAAGGTTTCAGTGCAGGTGTTCCTTTAGAGCTTGATATTTGATTGCATTCTAGAGTGGGTCTAGAGAAAGGAGGCAGCTTTGTCTTATTCGTTGTATTTTGTTTTAACATGATGAAAGGACTGTACATGTTAGAGGATGTGTTCAATATTAAAGTGACTTGCTACTATTATGAAAACTATTAAGAATTTTTGATCAAGTATGTTAATGGTCCTTATTAATGAGAATGCCTTGATGTGAACATTCAATGTTCTCAATTTAAATTTTACTTTTTTTTTTTAGTTATACTAAAAAGAGATCACAGGAGGAAGAATTTAATACGCAAATATTAGACATAGATACCAAAATAAGTACCTGAAGCAATAAAAAGTGATACCTACTACAAATGAAGGTCCACATATTCCTTTTTTTGTTTTTGTTCTTGTTTTTTTTGCAGGGGAGAAGGCAAGACAACTGGGGTTAAGTGACTTGCCCAAGGTCACATGGTTAGTGTGTCGAGTGTCTGAGGCCAGATTTGAACTCAGGTCCTCCTGACTCCAGGGCTGGTACTCTATTTACTGTGCCACTAGCCACCCCCACACATTCCTGAAATACAATCTTCTGAAATAAAAATGAAAAATATGAAGTCAAATTGACAGTGCAGTGAACCCTACTCAAAATTTAAAGTTGGATAACATGCTCTCTTCTGCTGTTTGAAAATTTTTTTATTCATTCATTGTACATTTAGGAAAATACTCTCTCCTATTCTACTTTACCTGTCTCCCATATTTGGCCCTTCTTCAAATTATAAACCTTTCCTTACATATTTTACCTAAATAATAACAATTAACACATATATAGGACCTCACTTTTATTAAACTCTACACACAGAATCTCAGTAGACTATCATAATGACCCTGGGAGGTAAGAGCTATTATTATCACCATTTTAGAGATCAGGAAATTAAGAATGAGAGAGGTGAAATGACTTGCCCAGGGTCAAAAAGCTAATAATTGTCTGAAGCAAAATTTGAGTTTGTGTCATTCTGTCTGCTAGTCCACAATGACTGTCGAGACAATTTATGTCTTTTAGAGCTTAGAATTTAGGAAAGACAAAATGACCAAAGAAAACCTAGATAGCACATGCCACTCACAGAAAAGAATTCAAAGCAACAAAGATTTCTTAAACAGCAATTATTTAATAGCTAGCAATAATAGCTAGAACTTACATAGTATTTGCATACTGATATTATTTAGGTAAAGTACTTAAGGAAAAAATAATTTGAAGAAGAAACAAATATAGGTGAAAGGTAAAATAGGTAATATAACAGAAGAGAGTATTTTCATAAATTCATAATTAAATGAATACAAAAATTTCAAACAAGGAAGACAAGAGAGTTTCATCCAACTTTAAAAGCTGAGAGTAGGGTTCATTCTACATTGTCAATTTGACTTCATAGTTTTCATTTTTGTAGAAAATTGTGTTTCAAGTACCTGTAAATCATTATTTGTAGTAGACGTAACTTTTTATACATTCAGGTACTTATTTGATATCTGATTTTGGTAACTTTAAAGTTTGTAAAATTCTGTAGGTGTTATCTCATTTGACCCAACAATCCTGTGAGGTAGGTCCTGTCTTATCGCCATCTTATAGACAAGGAACCTGAAGCTAAGAGAGACCAATAGGTTTATCCAGGCTTACACAGCTAATAAGCATTTGAAGAAGTGTTTATAAAGTAAATTGTTTTGGAATTCAAGTTTAGTACTTTATCTACTATGCCACGTAGTTGGCTATTCGAGCAACAGTGTGGCATAGTGTCTTGAAGGTGAGTTTTGTAAGCAATGACAGCAACCTAAAAGTCCCTACTCTGATCCATATCAATAAACAAGATTCACTTTCTGGGGGAGTTAGAGGGGCAGACTCTGATGAGAGAAAGGAAAAAATAAACTGGTCTGTGACTTAATAGAGCTCTTTGGGTAGATTACACATACAAATATTAGTAACACAAAATAAATAAAAGGTAATTCTGGGAGGAGGCACTAGCTGCTGAAGGATTCACCAAATACCGCATCTGTTTTTAGTGTTGAATAATTTTCAATTGTGCCTGACTTTTTCATGATGCCATTTGGGGTTTTCTTTGTGAAAGATAGTGAAACAGTTTGCCATTTTCTTCTTCAATCCATTTTGCAGATGAGGAAACTAAAGCAAACAGGGTTATGTGACTTGCCCCAGATCACACAGCTATAAGTGTCCGAGGTCAGATTTGAACTCAGGAAGAGGTGTCTTCCTAACTCTACTATCTACCACCCTACTTAGCTTCCCCAAATATCTCATATAAGATATCACATTTGAGCTGTAAAGAAAACTGTGAATTCAAAGAGGCATGAGAAAGAAAAGTACTTTACCTAAGGGACCAAGGTCAAATCACTTAATTTTTCAGGGTCCCAGGGTACTAAGACTACAAGATATAGCCACTATGGTTAATGTGCCATGGTTGAGGTAGTTTCTGCATGGAGCAATCCTTATACTGGTGAAATCACAGTTCAGGAGCAAAAAAATACATTACAATATAATAGTAAGCTCTAGAGATTCCAAGAAGAATCCAAATGCATGGAAATTATGGGCTAGCAAGGTGTACAAGACAAACCCAAATCATTATAATACAAGTTATAATATGTTAAATACATAGGAAATGGTCAAGACAAATGGTATTAAAGAATCAAAGAAGAACACAGATGAATCATACATAGCTGGGATGACCAAGGAAGGCTTCATAGAAAGCAGACCACTTGAGATGGTCTTTAAAGTCAGAGATACCAAGGGAAGTATAGAGAGAGTATCTACAGAAACCTAGTAGTGGTAAAGAATAGAACAGTTTCGGACATTAGAGAACAGCCTGGGTTAGCCAGAATATAGGTAGAAAGTGAAAGGGCAAGTAGCATAGAATAAACTTGTAAAGATGGATTGAAGTCAGATGATACAGGGACTTGAATTCTTGTATACTGATTTGGGATTTGAGTAAGCAACAGGGAGGCAACAAAGGAGAGTAACATGCTTAGATTTGTATATTGATAATATTCTGTTGGTTAAGAAGGGCATGGAATATTGCATATAACCTTAGATTTTAGAGGTACTAATTGGCTTGACTGCATTTATTTTCTCTTTTTAAATCTTTATTATTAAAATGTCTCTGTGAAGGAGAAGTGAGAAGGGATACAGGGGAATGTAGGTGATGGGGGGAAAAGTTTGTTCAGGTAATGTGAATGACAAATTAAATGAAGATAGGAGAGACAGGAGGCAAAAAAGATTTATGAAGAGACTATCATAATAACAGAGGCAAGAAACAACACAAGATCAAACTAGAATTATGGCAGCAGAATTGAAGGAACTTTTTAGAGAGAGTGTGTGAATGTAAAATTGATAGAACTTTATAACTAATTGGAGGTAGGGCTAAAAAGGGAAGGGAATAATCATTTAAATAGCAACTACAATAGGAATCTATAATACATCTTTAAGAAGGAAGTAGATGTGGGGGCGGCTAGGCAGAGCAGTGAATAGAACACTGGCCCTGGAGTCAGGAGGACCTGGGTTTGGATCTGGCCTCAGACACTTAACACACACATACACACACACACACACACACACACAACTAGCTGTGTGACCTTAGGCAAGTCACGTAACGCCAATTGCCCTCCTAAAAGCCAAAAGCAGAAAAAAAAGGAAGTAGATGTGATAAAAGCAATGAATAGGTGAGGTGGTAAGAATACAACAATACAATTAAGGAATAGTTTGGATAGAGAAATCTGGTGTATTGAAAGTCGTATTTACAAGTGAGAGATGGAACATAGGGTCAATAGGGATAGGTATGAAGAAAGGAAGTGTATAATAGAATCAGAAAGAAAGAAATAGAATTAGATAGCAAAATAATGTGGAATTTCAAGAAAAAGTATGAATAAATGATGATTCTACAAAATTTTGCCAAGGAAACATGAAGTGATGGTTGCGGAAATTGGATACACCAAAGGATCATGAAAATATCACAGCTGGTCCCACCTTTTCCTTGTCCAACTTCAGGCAGATGGTGGAACATCCAATACGTGCTTTTTCTGAGTAGTATTTCAGTTCACTTTGATGAAAATATTTATTTCTCAGCTACTATACTCAACACATTGCTAGGTGCTGGGGACACAAAAATAGGGAAAGACTCTTTTCAAGAATCTTATAGACTAATAAAAACTGATTATTTGTTAAGGGTTTTACAGAAATAACTAATACAAAGGAGACTGAGAGAGGGAAGAAAAAATCAAGGAAATATGATATCAGAAATTTAAGAAGGGAGAAAGCAATTTGAGTGGAGGAATCAGAGAAAGCTTCATGAGAAGGTAGTATCTGATCTGCGTCTTAAAGGAAGGAAGGGACTTCAATATTCAGAGATGATGGAAAAGAGGAAGTTCACTCCAGGCAAAGGTGTGTGTGTGTGTGTGTGTGTGTGTGTGTGTGTGTGTGTGTGTGTGTGAAATCATGGAGATGGGAAATAAAAAGACCTTAATCCACTTCTGATAAAATATAAGATATATGAAATGGCACAGTGTAACATAGGTCTAAGAAAATAAATGGAAGCCAGATTATAGAGAACATTAAATACTATGGTCAGAAGGCAATGAAGAATTCAACTAGAGTAATAACATTTTTCCTAAAGAAGTCAAATTTCATTGGTCAACAAGAGAAGGGATCCCCTGGAGTTGGGAAGACAAGTTGTGAGGTTTTTTTATGATAGGCAAAAGGAAATAAAGACCTAAACTAAGGCAATTGCAGTGAGAGGGGAAAGGAAGAGACAATTGTGAGTGCTATTGAGTATATTACTTAGGGTCTGATTGCATATGGTAAATAAGAAATGGAGAACAGGCAAAAAAGACACAGAACTAATTAAGAATATAATGGTGCCATCAATAGAAATAGCCACTATATGGAAAGAAATAGTCTTTTGAGGGAAGATGAAATTTCTAATGTGTCTGAGCTATCCCCCAACCCAGTCCATTCTACTTCTAAATAGCACTAGCTGTTAGGATTAAAAAAAATCAAGAAAAAATTTGCCTCTCTACTATATCTCCCTCTTGCTCCTAAATCTGTCTTCTGGAGCCAAAAAAAGAAACCTAATCTTCCACATCTAAGTCGGTCCTTTTGGCCGATGAAGATATCTATACTTCCTTTTCTCAACCTTTTCTGAAAACTAAATATCTCTAGTTTCCTTACTACCAATGCTACTGCCAATGCTAGATGAGCTGGCACTTAACTCTGCCCTTATTAAAATGTGGCACTCGACACTGAACACAGTATTTGAGAAGGGGACTAATTAGGGCAAAGAGGGCCAATTGTTTCTGTCCTTATGTAAGCCATTCCTATTTATCACTAGTAAATAGTTATTTTTGTGCTTTATTTATTTTCTGGAAGCTCAAAAATGTCAATGTTACCTGAGATAAAATGTTTAACCCTTCTAAATGGCTAAGATGGATTTTAAAGATTTAAAAAAATTCATCATATCTTAGATCATTATATTTTTTATCTTGCATTCCATTTTTAGTACAAAGCTCCAATTGCAGCTAGAAATAAAATTAGGAAAAGTAGAAAGCAACATTCAGAGAAGAGTTCACTAAGCTAGTTTCTAGTCAATACTGCTGCAACCTCTAATTAGGGAGAATGAAAAATGCAGTTAACGATTATACAAATTGGTTCTTGTATTCATTCATGAGGCTGTCAATATGCTAAGTAGGTACTAGGAGATATATGTGTACATTTTGTAAAATAGGTGTTGTGTTGTACAATGTACAGGGGCTTCAATTAAAATTAAATATTGTGGAAATTAAGCCTAATCTATAGAACATCCTGGCTAGGTTCCCAAATGAAATCCAAAGATGCACTCTCAAACTTATGAATAAATTTAATTTTGAAATTGCTCAGAGCCTAGTAAATGTTTTAAGCAAACGTTGATTTTTTAAGACACTCTAAAACCTTAGCATTATCTTCAACTACCATTATAGATTTTATTAGAATATCAGATTTCATGTGATTATTATATGCCTTCAAAATAAATTCATTCTTTTCTGTATCATCTACTTTAAAAACCACACATACACACCTCACAAGACCTTGGCACTTAAGAAAGGCATATGTTTGGGTGAAAGAGAGGGCAAGTTGGAGAGAGCCAAAGGGAGGGGTAGGAAAGCTCTTATCTTGCAGAGACACTATGAATAGTAAATGTGAAGAGAAAATGGGAAACTGAAAAGCGAAGAAGGGAACAGGACAGGATATAGATGCAGAACTGCTATAAAAATGGTCAGACACTGAGGCATGGAAGAACGCTACAGATTTGCAAGCTGAGTTATCTTGTAAAAAGAAAAAGTGAAAGCTTTGTTAAAGAACCTGGTAACTAAGAGGATAGTGGAACCGTGAACAAAAATAGTGAACATAAGGAAAACGCATTATTTTGAAGGAAGATGGAATTTCATCACAGAAGCTAATCATCATAATGATGACGACTACTTGTTTTCTTATAATTTCTTTCACAGATTTTTATTATATCTTCAACCTTGTCCTTATACATAAATGACATAATGCTATAATGCAGACAAATCCAGAACAAACATATTTCACTTCCAAGTTTTTCCTTTTCTCAATCTTGGAGACAAAAGGAATTTTTATGCAATAATATTTCTTAAAATTCAAACACAAGGCAAAAGACAGCAAGTGTAATATTAGCTAGCATTTACACAGTGCTTTCAGATTTTCAAAGTGCTTTACAAATATATCATTTTGTCCTCAAAAAATCCCCACCAAAAACAAATCCATGGGGATAAGTACTATTATTTTTTCCCATTTTTCAGAAGAAGAAACGGTGTTGGATAGAGTTTAAGTGACTTGTTTCTCTCAGCTAGTGATTGTCTAAGGATTTGAACTTGTCTTCCTGAATCTAGATCCAGATCCTTTAGGTCTCCTAATGAGATGTAGAGCTGTGATAAATTTTATGAAGCATCGAGTCTAATCCTTTTATTTAATGGGTAGAGAAACTGTTTGGTGAAATAGTTTCTCCAAGGTCATATTGCTAGAAAAGGACTTGTGATTTGGCCAAGGTCATTCAGCTAGTTTGTTAATGGTAGAGATGAATTCCCAATCCATCCCAGCCCCTTACTATTCAGTACTTATACTACCAATGCCTCTCATGTGATGAGATAATATATGCAAAGCACTTTTCATACTTTCAAGTTCTATATAAAAGATACCTATTGTTGATTCTGTTTTATCAAAATCTAGGAGTTCTACCTTCTATTATTTTAATCTTTGAGATTCCTTACTGTTATTAAAATGGTGGATTATGTTGTACGTTTTATTGCCATCTATTGGGGAAAACATTTTTAAATATGAAACTTCTGAAGTACAACAAACTCATTGTTTTTACAATTGTTCAAATGAATATATTTTTATGACCTTAGAAACTCTAGAAGTGCTCATTAGACATTTATTTACTTAGCTAAGGTTAGAGTAACCACTGGCAGGCTGATGGAACTAGGACATTGCACCCAATCCCTTCTCCAGTAAAGGACACCTTTGTTTCAGACCCAAGTATTTAGATACTTGAGTTCAGTACTTAGGGGCCTGGCCTCTAATGAAAGGGTGCTAGGATCTGTTTTCTCAAGCTCTTCATATATTTCATTACCCTTCCACCTCCAGAAACATTTACTTGAAGGTAAGGATTTGGCTTATGTTTTGACTCTCGCCAAAAGGGGAAATAGGTGTTTGATGTACAATATGAATCATTTGTTTCATCCAAAAAAAATCACAAAAACATAAAAAACACTTCTCACACATGTATTGGCAGTAGGACTTAACAAAACTACTGTTAAGTTCTCTGGGGAGGCTGACACTTAAAACTTCATCAGAACATACAGCAATTTGTATGATTGCTAATTAGGTATTTGACATTTTGACTGAGTCCTTCAGTATTCAAATAACTCCTAGTACATGGCTGCTGGTGAAACTGTCAGGATTAGTTGAATCAGTCTTCTTTGCTCATTGTTATCATCTCTGATCAAGAAATTCCATCTAGTGCATTCCTTTTTTTTTTTTTTTTGGAGTGTATCCATTGCTTATGAAAATAGCACAACTTCTATTTTAAGACATTTTAATTATTTTATTTAAAAGTTCTGATTCATTTTGACCTGTTTGCTATTTTATTAAGATTTTTCAATCACTCTAGGGCTTCTTGAGCTTCTTCCATTGGAGCCTTTAATACTTTAATACTTAATAATTTTTACCAAAGTCTGGCTTAGTGCCTGGAATAGAATAAATAAATAATAAATGCTTGTTGATTGACTGGTTGAGTAAAATGATAATACTTCTTTGAGTATCAAATTTTCTACCTTCCTTTTAGCCCCCATGCCCACTCATTGAGAAAAAAAAGCAATATGATATCAATTGTATCTGTGAAGTTGTTCAAAACATATTTCCATATTTGCCACGTTGTCAAAAAAACAAGAAAAATAAAGAAAGTGAAACTAAAATGTTTCATTCTGTAGTCAGAGTTTATCAGTTCTCTCTCTGGAGGTAGATGGATTTTTTCATCATGGCTCTTTTGGATAATTGTATTGATTAGAGTAGGTAAGTCTTTCATAGTTGATCATCATCACGATCTTGCTGTACTGTATATAATGTTTTCATAGTTCTACTCAATTCACTTTGCATCAGTTCATATAAGTCTTCCCAAGTTTTTCTGAAACCATTCCTTTGTCACTTATTATAGCACAAGAGTATTCTATTATCATCATGCCACAACTTGTTCAGCCACTCCCCAATTGATAAGCATCCCCTCAATTATTTTGCATAACATAAAACTTTATTTTCTTATTAATATTCATCTTGACTTAATCTTAATAAAGAGGCATTAACCTGGGATCCAGGAAATTGAAATTTTTTTTTTAGTATTTTATATAATTTCAACATAATTTATTTCCTTTGAAATCTTATGCATAGCATTTTCTTCTTTTAAATAGAGTATTCTGAGGAATTTATTCATGTATATCATCAAAATGTCAAAGGGCTCTATGATGCTATAAATTTTAAGAACCTTGAGTCTAGGTAACAAATTGAAGTTGGGGCAGGGGAAAGGTGATCACAGAAGGAAGCAATTTGATTTTCTGGATGTAGAATAATTTCATGGCAACATGCCAGTTAGTCCTCTTTCCTCCCCAATCTCATCCCATTTAGGAAATATTGCTTTGTTTTTATATAGTTGTTATAAGTGCAAGACATTAATAAAGATAAGTTTGGGCTACAACAAATTTATTAACCAGGAAGCTTTTATTGGTAAATTACATAACACAACAAAGATAACATGAAGTTTAAAGGAAAAAAATATTTAATTGCTAGATGAGGAAAACTGATATCCATATTAATAATCAGCTCCCTTTGCAATATTTAAATATATATTATTTTTTTAACTTTCTTTTTAAATTTTGAATTTTAAACTATCTCCCTTATTTCTATCCCTGACCCCACCCACTGAGAAGGCAAGAAATATGATATCAGTCATGCATGTGAAATCATGAAAAAGATTTCAGTTTTAGCCATATTAAAAAAAAACTAAGAAAAATAAAGTGAGAAAAATATGCTATAAGCTGTGATCGGAGTTTATCAGTTCTTTCTCAAGAGGTGGAGAGCATTTTTCCCACCATGGATCCTTTGGAAATGTCTTTGTTGATTTTATTTATCAGAGTAGGCAAGACTTTCACAATTCATCCCTGTTATTGTGCACAATGATCTCCCAGTTCTCCTCACTTTACTTTACAACACTTCATATGGTCTTGCCATGTTTTTTTTTTTTTCTGAAAACACCCCTCTTGTCATTTCTTAGAGCACAATAGTACTCCATCACAATCATATGCTCCAACTTGTTTAGTCATTCCCCAGCTGATGAACTTCCACTTGATTTCCAATTCTTTTTCCAGCACAAAAAGAGCTGCTATAAATACTTTTGTACATATGTGACCTTCTCCTTTTCCTTTTATCTTTTTGGGGTACAAATCTAGCAGTGGTATTGCTAGATCAAAGGGTATGCACAGTTTTATAGCCTTTTTGCATAATTCCAAATTGTTTTCCAGAATAACTGGATCAATTCAAAACTCCATCATCAATTCATTAATGTACCTATTTTCCCCTCAGCCCCTCCAAAATTTGTTATTTATTGTAAATGTGAGATGGTACATCAGAATTGTTTTGCATTTCTCTAATCAAAAGTGATTGAAAGAAGTTTTTTTCATATGAACATAAAAAACTTTGATTTCCTTTTGTAAAAACTTCCTGTTCAGATCCTTTTGATGGAATCCTAATAAAGTTGCTCCCAGTCGCAATATTCTAACTTCATTTTAGGCCCCACTATACCTACCCCTCCTCCCCCTGCTGCCCCC